>NC_091981.1:91669809-91969809 GCF_044704955.1 Pristiophorus japonicus
CTGTGAACCGACTTAAAAACTCCAGTCCCTCTGGCGCCCACCTCTCGCGGAAGACCGCAAGCGTAGCGATGGACACTGCGTGCTCCATCTCCAGGGACACCCTGGCTCGGATGTAACTGTGGAAGAGAGGCAGGCAGTTGGGGAGAACGACCCCCTCGACCGCCCACTGCCTGGACTGGTTGATGGCCCCCTTGGCCATGCCCAGGAGCAGTCCTATGAGGAGGCCTTCCGACGTGCCCACTCCTCTCCGCACAAGGTGCCCAAAGATCAGGAGTGTGGGACTGAACTGCAACCAGAATTTGAGGAGCAGCCCCTCAAATATTGGAAGAGGGGCTGCAACCTCATACGTTCCACATATACATGGAACACGGACACCTCCAGACCGCAGAAATTACAAGCGGCCTGGGAGCCCCTGAACCGACTTAAAAACTTACTGCACGGAACTGCTCCGTGTAACGCCCTCCAAGCCAAGTCCCCAATAAATAGAGGGAGGACTCCCGTGTAGAGAGCACTCCAATGGGGACCCCTGCCTCCTCCAGATGGCAAGATGGTGCTCCATGGCGTGTCCGGAAGGCAGACGAGGATACCAACTTTGAGAGTGTGCAAGAGCAGCCCGTACAGGAATCCCTTCTGCGCAGAACTGAAAGGCACGGAGGGGATTTCCCAGAGGAGGCTCAAGTTGTGAGGCACCGGCTCCCGGGAGAGGTTTCGGGGCTTGGCGGCGAAGAGGAATTCCATCTGGACGGGGGTCAGTTCAGAAGGGACTGCCCCACGTGCTTGAGCCTCCTTAACACACCTAATGGAGTCAGGACCCAGCGCTGTTTTTAGTGACTCGATGGCATTGGCCGCGCACCGGATGTCGACCCAGGATAGGCGCCGAGCCAGTTCATCTGGCACCATCCAGCCCGCTCCTCCGCCATCGAGCAGGTCCCTGACCCTGGTCACTTTGCCAGACACAGCCCTCTCATCCGCCGGCAACCTAAAACCAAGAAGTAAAAAGACATCGAAGTATGACGTCACAGCCAAGCGGGTAAGTGATTGGTGAGTACTTTATCTTTTTCTTTTTCTTTTTCTTATCAGTAAGAAACCTTTGGCATTGTTGCCAAATTAAGTTAATTTAAGGGTTAAGTCATGGCAGGAGAGCCCAGACCCGTGTCATGCTCCTCCTGTGCTATGTGGGAAATCAGTGACACTTCCAGTGTCCCTGCCTACTATGTGTGTTGGAAGTGTGTCCAGCTGAAGCTCCTGTCAGACCACATTGCAGCACTGGAGCTGCGCATGGACTCATTCTGGAGCATCCGCGGTGCTGAGGATGTCGTGAATAGGACGTTTAATAAGTTGGTCACACCGCAGGTAAAGGTTACAAAGGCAGATAGGAAATGAGTGACCATCAGGCAGAGCAGGAGTAGGAAGCTAGTGCAGGAGTCCCCTGTGGTCATCTCACTCCAAAACAGATATACTGTTGAGTACTGTTGGGGGAGATGGCACATCAAGGGAAGGCAGCAGCAGCCAAGTTCATGGCACCATGGGTGGCTCTGCTGCACAGGAGGGCAGGAAAAAGAGTGGGAGAGCTATAGTGATAAGGGATTCTAGTGCAAGAGGAATAAATAGGCGTTTCTGCGGACGCAATCGAGACTCCAGGATGGTATGTTGCCTCCCTGGTGCAAGCGTCAAGGATGTCTCGGAGCGGCTGCAAGGAATTTTGGAAGGGGAGGGTGAACAGCCAGTTGTTGTGGTGCATATAGGTACCAACGATATAGGTAAAAAATGGGATGAGGTCCTACAGGCTGAATTTAGGGAGCTAGGAGTTAAATTAAATAATAGGACCTCAAAAGGTAGTAATCTCAGGATTGATACCAGTGCCACATGCTAGTCAGAGTAGAAATTGCAGGATAGTTAAGAAGAATACGTGGCTTGAGAAATGGTGCAAGAGGGAGGGATTCAAATTCCTGGGACATTTGAACCTGCTGTGGGGGAGGTGGGACCAGTACAAACCGGATGGTCTGCACCTGGGCAGGACCGGAACCGATGTCCTTAGGGGAGTGTTTGCTGGTGCTGTTGGGGAGGATTTAAACTAATGTGGCAGGAGGATGGGAATCTATGCAGAGAGACAAAGGGAAGTAAAATGGGGGCAGAAGCAAAAAGTAGAAAGGTGATAATTAAAAGTGGAGGGCAGAGAAATCAAAGGCAGAAATCAAAAAGGGCCACATTACAACATAATTCTAAAAGGACAAAGATGTTAAAAAAACAAGCCTGAAGGCTGTGTCTCAATGTGAGGAGCATTCGTAATAAGGTGGATGAATTAACTGTGCAGGCAGCTGTTAACAGACATGATGGAATTGGGATTACGGAGACATGGCTCCAGGGCGACCAAGGCTGGGAACTCAACATTCAGGGGTATTCATTATTAAGGAAAGATAGAGAGAAAGAAAAAAGAGGTGAGGTAGTGTTGCTGGTTAAAGAGGAGATTAACGCAATAGTAAGGAAGGACATTAGCTTGGATGATGTGGAATCGGTATGGGTAGAGCTGCGGAACACCAAACAGCAGAAAACGCTAGTGGGAGTTGTGTACAGACCAACAAACAATAGTAGAGAGTTTGGGGATGGCATCAAACAGGAAATTAGGGATGCATGCAATAAAGGTACAGCAGTTATCAAAGGTGACATTAATCAACATATAGGCTAACCAAACTGGTAGTAATACGGTGGAGGAGGATTTCCTGGAGTGTATAGGGGATGGTGTTCTAGACCAATATGTCGAGGAACCAACTAGAGAGCTGGCCATCCTAGACTGGGTGTTGTGTAATGAGAGGGGATTAATTAGCAATCTTGTTGTGCGAGGCCCCTTGGGAAAGAGTGACCATGATACGGTAGAATTCTTCATTAAGATGGAGAGTGACACAGTTAATTCAGAGACTAGGGTCCTGAACTTAAAGAAAGGTCACTTCGATGGTATGAGATGTGAATTGGCTAGGATAGACTGGCGAATGATACTTAAAGAGTTGATGGTGGATAGGCAATGGCAGACATTTAAAGGACACATGGATGAACTTCAACAATCATTGTCTGGCGTAACAATAAAATGGGGACGGTGGCTCAACCATGGCTAACAAGGGAAATTAGGGATAGTGTTAAATCGAAGGAAGAGGCATATAAATTAGCCAGAAAAAGCAGCAAACCCAAGGACTGGGAGAAATTTAGAATTCAACAGAGCAGGACAAAGGGTTTAATTAGGAGGGGGAAATATAATATGAGAGTAAACTTGCAGGGAACATAAAAACTGATTGCAAAAGCTTCTATAGATAGGTGAAGAGAAAAATATTAGTGAAGACAAATGTAGGTCCCTTGCAGTCAGAATCAGGTGAATTTGTAATGGGGAACAAAGAAATGGCAGACCAATTGAATAAATACTTTGTGTCTTCCTTAGTGAAGACAGAACCAAAGAACCTTCCGGAAATACTAGGGGACCAAGGGTTTAGCGAGAAGGAGGAACTGAAGGAAATCCTTATTATTCAGGAAATTGTGTTAGGGAAATTGATGGGACTGAAAGCCGATAAATCCACAAGGCCTGATAGTCTGCATCGCAGAGTACTTAAAGAAGTGGCCCTAGAAATAGTGGATGCATTGGAGGTCATTTTCCAACATTCTATAGACTCTAGATCAGTTCCTATGGATTGGAGGATAGCTAATGGAACTCCACTTTTTAAAAAAGGAGTGAGAGAGAAAATAATAATTAAAGATCGGTTAGCCTGACATCGGTAGTGGGGAAAATGTTGGAATCAATTATTAAAGATGAAATAGCAGCGTTTGGAAAGCAGTGATAGGATCGTTCCAAGTCAGCATGGATTTATGAAAGGGAAATCATGCTTGACAAATCTTCCAGATGTTTTTGAGGATGTAACTAGTAGAGTGGACAAGGGAGAACCAGTGGATGTGGTGTATTTGGACTTTCAAAAGGCTTTTGACAAGGTCCCACATAAGAGATTAGTGTGAAAAATTAAAGCACATGGTATTTGTTATGTATGTAAACCTGTAAATACAATGTCTAACCACCAGATGGCTTATCCCCTGGAGTCCCCAAAGGATCCCACAATCCCTTGGGAGCACCGGTATACAAGGAGGCCTCACAGGCTGGAGAGGCATTCAGAGATCTGTAATAAAGGACTATGGTCACACCTTACTTTGAGCTTGCAGTATCTGGTCTGACTCGTTATTCAAGACATAACAGTATTGGGGGTAAAGTATTCACATGGATAGAGAACTGGTTGGCAGACAGGAAATAAAGAGTAGGAAGAAACGGGTCTTTTTCAGAATGGCAGGCAGTGACTAGTGGGGTGACACAGGGCTCAGTGCTGGGACCCCAGCTATTTACAATATACATTAATGATTTAGATGAAGGAATTGAGTGTAATATCTTCAAGTTTGCAGATGACACTCAGCTGGGTGGCAGTGTGAGCTGTGAGGAGGATATAAGAGGCTGCAGGGTAACTTGGACAGGTTAGGTGTGGGCAAATGCATGGCAGATGCAGTATAATGTAGATAAATGTGAGGTTATCCACTTTGGTGGCAAACACAGGAAGGCAGAATATTATCTGAATAGTGTCATATTAGGAAAAGGGGAGGTGCAATGAGACCTGGGTGTCATGGTACATCAGTCATTGAAAGTTGGCATACAGGTACAGCAGGTGGTGAAGAAGGCAAATGGCATGTTGGCCTTCATAGCGAGAGGATTTGAGTATAGGGGCAGGGAGGTCTTACTGCAGTTGTACAGGGCGTTGGTGAGGCCACACCTTTAATATTGTGTACAATTTTGGTCTCCTAATCTGAGGAAGGATATTCTTGCTATTGAAGGAGTGCAGCGAAGGTTCACCAGACTGATTCCCGGGATGACAGGACTGACATATGAAGAAAGACTGGATCGACTCAGCTTATATTCACTGGAATTTAGAAGAATGAGAGGGGATCTCATAGAAACATATAAAATTCTGACGGGATTGGACAGGTTAGATGCAGGAAGAATGTTCCTGATGTTGGGGAAGTCCAGAACCAGGGGTCACAGCCTAAGGGTAATGGGTGAGCCATTTAGGACCGAGATGAGAGAAACTTCTTCACTCAGAGAGTTGTGAGCATGTGGAATTCTCTACCACAGAAAGTTGTTGAGGCCAGTTCGTTAGATATATTTGTTAGATGTGGCCCTTACGGCTCAAGTGATCAAAGGGTATGGAGAAAAAGCAGGAATGGGGTACTGAAGTTGCATGATCAGCCATGATCATATTGAATGGCGGTGTAGGCTCGAAGGGCCGAATGGCCGATTCCTGCACCTATTTTCTATGTTTCTATGTTTCAAAGCGAAGGGGCACAGTCAAAGACTCGTTAACCTTAATGAGACAATCTGCGGCGGCGTACAGAGGTCGGATCGAGCGACGAAATGCGTCCCAAACCCAAAAGTGCGCAGAGTACCGAAAAGAGCAACAACTCTACAACTATCTAAGTTGTGCACTTTAATCAAGTGCCCCCTGATTAAAGGGGAGGCATACTCCAAACACTTTCAAACAAATGCTCACTTGTTTTTTTGTTTTTTTTTGAGCACATTAAAAACACAAATCATATAAGTGCCCCCTGGCTAAAAGGGGGGAAAGGGGGGCACTAAAACCGACAAACATAGACAAATTAAATTTTAAACATTAAGGGTCAAATTAAAATTTGGTTGCCCGGGGTGATGATGCACTCCAGTCCCTCTGGCATCCACCTCTCACGGAAGGCAGCGAGCATACCGGTGGAGACCACGTGCTCCATCTCCAGGAACACCTTGACTCGGATGTAACCACGGAAGAGAGGCAAGCAGTCGGGCTGAACGACCCCCTCGACTGCCCGCTGCCTGGACCGGCTGATGGCTCCCTTGGCCATGCCCCCCAGGAGCAGTCCAATGAGGAGACCTTCCGACCTGCCCATTCCCCTCCACACAGGGTGCCCAAAGATCAGGAGTGTGGGGTTGCAGTGCAACCAGAAATTGAGGAGCAGCCCCTTCAGATATTGGAAGAGGGGCTGCAACCTCACACACTCAATAAAAATGTTGGAACGGACTCCTCTAGACTGCAGGAATTGCAGGCGACCTGAGAGCCCGTGAACCGACTTAAAAACTTATTGCACGGGACTGCTCCGTGCATCACCCTCCAGTCCAAATCCCCAATGAATAAGGGGAGGACTCCCGCGTAAAGAGTACTCCATTAGAGAGCCCCGCCTCCTCCGGACGGCAAGATGGCGTGTCCAGATGGCAGAGGAGGATGGCAACGTGGAGTGTGTGTAAGAGCTGCCCATACAGGAATCCCCTACGTGCAGAACTGAAAGGCATGGAGGGGATTTCCCGGAGGAGGCTCAAGTTGTGAAGCGCCAGCTCCCGAGGGAGATTTCGGGGCTTGGCGCCGATGAGGAATTCTGTCCGGATGGGGGTCAGTTCGGACGGGATCTCCTCAAGTGCTTGGGCCTCCTCGACATGGAGTGAGTGCGCAGTGCTGTCTTTAGCGACTCAATGGCATTGGCTGCGCGCCGGCCCAGGATATGTGCCATGCCAACGTGTCTGGTGCCATTCAGCCCGCTCGTCCACCAGCGAGCAGGTCCTTGAACCTGGTCACCTCACCAGCCACAGCCCTCTCGTCCACCTGCCACCTAAAACCGCGGTCGTGGAGGTACGGATTCCTGAGCAGCGGCTCCCGAAGGACAGCAGTCATGCCAGACGGGGAAGAACTGCGTTTGGTGGCGACTCTGTTCCAGACCCTGATAAGTTCCTGGTAAAAGACAGGCAACCCCCGCATGGTGGTTCTGACATCCCTCCAGGCTCACAAACAGGAGCTGCGCGTCATATTTGAGGCAGCACTGCTGGCGGAAGAAATACGTCGCCAGCGCACACCATCTAGGAGGGGGCTCAACGTAGAGATATTTCTGCAGGGTCTGAAGACGGAAAGTCGCATGCTGGGTGCTGACGCACACCAACGTCTGACCGCCCTCCCTAAGCGGGAGACTCAGAACCGCAGCAGAGACCCAGTGCTTCCTGTTGTTCCAGAAGAAGTCCATCAGCTTCTTCTGCATCTTGGCGACAAACGCAGGGGGAGGGGTCTATAGTGTATGAAATGATACAATGAACTCCTACTGTGAGCCAGTGACTATGTGTAACCTGGTCAGTCTTTAATGGCTTCCAGAAGTCAAGATACAAAACGTGAAGTTCAGGTTATATACCGGGCCCAGCAGGAGTGTACCTATGACCCTAGTACCTCCGACAGTAGTGCAGTCTGGTGTTGTGTATCTGTAAAGCATGCACTCCCATGTTCCGCCACCAGGGAGCGCATCCCCTAAAGTCCCAAGGGACCCCAGCATCCCTTGGGAGCACTCTAAATAAGCCGGTCCCTAAGGCCTGTTCCTCACTCTGGAGTGTCTTAATAAAGACTGAGGTCACTGTTACTTTAACCTCCCTGTGTGCAGTCTCATCTGTGTAAGGAACACAACAACTGGCGACGAGCATACGAATCCAACGCAAAGATGCAGCAAACTGTGGGCATCCTGGAGAAGTTCTTGGAGGGTGAGGACTGGGAAGCCTATGTCGAATGGCTAGACGAGTACTTTGTAGCCAATGAGCTGGATGGAGAAGGAAGCGCTGCAAAAATGAGAGCGGTCCTCCTCATGGGCTGAGGAGCACTGACCTACAGCCTCATGAAGAATCTTCTGACTCCGGTGAAACCCACATATAAGTCATATGAGGAGCTGTGTACACTGGTTCAGGAGCATCTTAACCTGAGGGAGAGCGTGCAGATGGCGAGGTATCGGTTCTACACGTGCCAGCGATCTGAAGGTCAGGAAGTGGTGAGCTACGTCGCCGAGCTAAGGCAACTTGCAGGACAATGTGAGTTTGATGGCTCCCTGGAGCAAATGCTCAGAGACTTTTTTGTACTGGGCATTGGGCACAAGACCATCCTACGAAAACTTGTGACTGTAGAGATACTGACCCTCAGTAAGGCCATTGCGATAGCACAGGCGTTTATGTCCACCAATGATAACACCAAACAAATCTCTCAGCACACAAGTGCTAGCAATGTTCATAAATTAACTGGAACTGTGTTTGCGAGCAGAAACGTACAGGGCAGAAACCACGAGACTGCAACTGCCAGCAGGCCTCAGGTGACCCAGATGAGTCAGAGTCGCAACAAAGGATGAATGCAAGGCAATTCACACCTTGTTCGCGAAGTGGAGGCTTCCACTCAGCCTATTCATGTTGCTTCAAAGGGTATGTTTGCAAGAGCTGTGGAACAATGGGGCACCTCCAATGAGCTTGCAGACAAGCTGCAAGTGCTGCAAAACCTGCTAACCACCACGTGGCAGAATGAAGATTGGTCCATGGTGGGTCAAAGCAATTTTGAGCCTCAGAGAGAGGAGGCAGATGCTAAAGTGCATGGGGTGCACACATTTTTGATGAAATGTCCACCTATAATGCTTAATGTAAAATTGAATGGCTTACCCATAGCCATGGAATTGGACACTGGTGCTAGCCAATCCATCATGAGTAAAAAGATATTTGAGAGACTGTGGTGCAAAAAGGCACTCAGACCAGCCCTGAGCCCCATCCACACGAAACTGAGAACGTATACCAAAGAGCTTATCACTGTCCTGGGCAGCGCCATGGTCAAGGTCACCTATGAGGGCACAGTGCACGAACTGCCACTCTGGATTGTCCTGGACGACGGCCCCGCACTGCTTGGAAGGAGCTAGCTGGGCAAAATCCGCTGGAACTGGGATGACATCCGAGCGCTATCACATGTCGATGAGGCCTCATGTACCCAGGTTCTTAACAAATTTCCTTCTCTTTTTGAGCCAAGCATTGGAAACTTTCCGGGGCGAAGGTACGGATCCACTTGGCCCAGAGGCATGACCCATACACCACAAGGCGCAAGCGGTATCTCACATGATGAGGGAGAGAGTGGAAATCGAGCTGGACAGGCTGCAACGCAAGGGCATCATCTCCCTAGTGGAATTCAGCGAGTGGGCCAGCCCGATTGTTCCAGTACTCAAAAGTGATGGCACGGTCAGGATTTGCGGCGATAATAAAATAACTATTAATCGTTTCTTGCTACAGGACCAATACCCGCTACCTAAGGCAGACGACCTATTTGCGACGCTGGCAGGAGGCAAGACATTCACCAAGCTCGACCTGACTTCGGCCTACATGATGCAAGAGCTGGAGTAATCTTTGAAGGGCCTCACCTGCATCAACACGCACAAGGGACTGTTCATCTACAACAGATGCCCATTTGGAATTCGGTCAGCTGCAGTGATCTTCCAGAGAAACTTGGAGAGCCTACTGAAGTCGGTACCACGCACGGTGGTTTTTCAGGATAACATATTGGTCACGGGTCGGGACACTGTCGGGCACCTACAAAACCTGGAGGAGGTCCTCCAGCGACTGGATCATGTCGTGCTGTGGCTGAAGAGGTCGAAATGCGTCTTCATGGCAACAGAAGTGGAGTTTTGGGGAGAAAGATCGCGGCAGACTGCATTCAGCCCATAAACGCCAAGACAGAGGCTATCAGGAATGCGCCCAGGCCACAGAACGTCACGGAGCTGCGTTCGTTCCTGGGACTCCTCAACTATTTTGGTAACTTCCTACCGGGGTTAAGCACCCTCTTAGAGGGTACACCTCTAAGCACGTACATGTGTTATTGCGTAAAGGTGAAAACCGAGTATGGGGATAAAACCAAGTAATTGCTTTTGAGAAAGTCAGAAACATTTTATGCTCCAACAAGCTGCTTGTATTGTATAACCCATGTTAAAAACTTGTGCTAGCATGTGATGCGTTGTCGTACGGAGTCAGATGTGTATTACAACAAGCTAACGTTGCGGGGGAGTTGCAACCTGTCGCCTATGCCTCCAGGAGCTTGTCTAAGGCCGAGAGGACCTGCAGCATGATTGAGAAAGAGACATTAGCATGTGTGTTCGGGGTAAAGAAAATGCATCAGTACCTGTTTGGCCTCAAATTTGAGCTGGAAACCGATCACAAGCCCCTCATATCCCTGTTCGCTGCAAACAAGGGGATAAATACTAATGCCTCAGCCCACATACAAAGGTGGGCACTCGCGCTATCAGCGTATAACTATACCATCCGCCACAGGCCAGGCACCGAGAACTACCATTGCCCACCATGGGGGTGGGGATGGCGCAGCCTGCAAACTTGTTGATGGTGGCTCAACCCGCAGACTTGTTGATGGTCAATGAAACCTTTGAAAATGATAATTCACCTGTCACGGCCCGCCAGATTAGGACTTGGATCAGCCAAGATCCTATGCTGTCCATCGTAAAAAACTGTGTACTGCATGGGAGCTGGGCCAGCATCCCGGTTGAAATGCAAAAGCCAATTAAGCTGTTCTAGCGGCAAAAGGACAAGCTGTCCATTTAGGCAGACTGCCTGTTGTGGGGTAACCGAGTAGTGCTATCCAAAAAGGGCAGGGACACGTTCATCTCGGATCTCCACAGCACACACCCGGGTATAGTAATGATGAAAGCGATAGCCAGATCCCACGTGTGGTGGCCCGGTATCGACTCTGAATTAGAGTCCTGTGTACGGCAATGCCGTGGGTGTGCGGCAATGCCGTGTGTGTGCCCAGTTGAGCAATGCGCACAGAGAGGCACCACTAAATTTGTGGTCCTGGCCCTCCAGACCTTGGTCGAGGTCCAATGTCGACTATGCAGGCCCGTTTCTCGGTAAAATGTTCCTAGTGGTGGTGGATGCTTTTTCAAAATGGATTGAATGTGAAATAATGTCGGGAAGCACCGCCACCGCCACCATTGAAAGGCTGAGGGCCATGTTTGCCACCCACGGCCTGCCTGACATACTGGTCAGTGACAACGGGCCATGTTTCACCAGTGCCGAATTTAAAGAATTCATGACCCGCAATGGGATCAAACATGTCACCTCGGCTCCGTTTAAACCAGCCTCCAATGGGCAGGCAGAGCAGGCAGTACAAACCACCAAACAGAGCCTTAAACGAGTCACAGAAGGCTCACCCTCCCCGGGGATAGATTGTCCCCACCTTCGGTGCGGTTTGAGAGCGCTGGTGGGGGACGCGGGACACGCAGCAGGCACCAACACCTCCACGGAGGTATGTTGTTTCTCCTCCGCTTCACTGGAGCGGTGCATCCTTTTTTGTCTGGGGGCGCGCAGAGGCAGAGAGACCTCCATGTCTGCCGAGGCCTCCGGGTCTGATCCCCTCTTTGATTTGTCTTGCCCACGCCCGAGCCCAACCGCGGGTGGTAAACTCTCCGCGGTAGTGGTCAAGGTCTTGAGCACGGGCTCGGAATACACCGCGCTCACCGGTGAAAGGGGTGGGTTGAGCGCGGTGATGGGGCTCTCTGGCCCACCGAGGGGACCCGCCTCCAGGTGTTTTGTTTTGCACCAGGCCTTCTTTCCATCCAGACGCACTCCCTCCCTCCCACCGGAGGCCACAAAGACAAAGGCCTCAGACGATGCCCGCGTACCTACGGCTCCCGGATGCTACTGGGGGGAGGAGTTGCGGCGGCGCCAGCCTTGGCCGCTTTGGTTGTTTTAGCGGCTTTAGAGGCCGGGCAGTTCTTACGAACGTGCCCCACCTCCCTACAGGCGTGGCATTGCACGCCAGCCGACATCCAGAAGACGCGCTCGGCAGTCGCCTCGTGGACGACATTGAAGGATCCCAAGTTGTTTTCTCCCACGCCAGCTGAACAAAAAGTTGGCGGCGGAAGGAGAAGACAAGACAGACTGGCCTCCCTGAGGCTGAGCGGTATGGGGTTGATCCCCGACCTTACCTCCCCCAGTTGATGTAGGTGGGGGATGAGGAGCTCAGCGGGAACAAAGGGTGGGATGTTTAAAATGATGACCCTCTGCACGGTGGTCTCAAAATGGTCCACCAGCCGGAATGGCCCATCGTGAGCTCCTTTACAAGGGTCAGGGACACCGCCCGCTCTGACCCCAGGAAGAACACAGCCTTGCCAGACATCTTGAATGCTGCGACAATGACCGAGGGGCCGACTACCCCAGCCATTGCCCGCACGCACTCCTCGATGTTCATGTTGGGGTGAGTGTAGCTCTTGACCCCATGTTTCCTAGTTGTTAATTTGAATGGTGGTAGGGCAGCAGGAGACGCCATGGCTGCGGACACCACGCGCACGTATGTTTTCGCTAGCCCTGCCACCGGCGTGGATGTAATCGCCATTATGGGGCTCCTTTAAGGGCTGCACTCACCCCAAAGCCACAGGCCTGATAGGTCTTAATTGGCCTTAGTATTGAGCAGAGGCACACCCCTCCCCTACTTAACGATTGGGGAGGGGCCTTTTTCCCTCTGCTCAGTGTCTTTTAATATATATATTTTTAAAAGAGAGGGGAAAGGAGCTTCTCAGAGAGAGGGGGGAGAGACAGATAGAGAGAGAGACAAAGAGAGACAGAGACAGAGAGAGAGATAGAGAGAGAGAGAGAGAGAGAGAGAGAGAGAGAGAGCGAGGGGGATAGGAAAGTGGGAAGCTATGAGAGCAGGTCTCTCCTCACAGCGTTGGTTGGGTGTTTGCAGGGGTGCACTCCCCAGATGGAAAACAAAACACAGTCTTAATAGATGATCTTCGGGTGGGGGGAGAAGATGTCTTCACCCGGGATAGCTGGACCTACCCAGGCACAGTACTCCCAACGATGTTAATTAATGTGTTAATGAGTCTTCACCCAGGTCGCGCCAGGCAGTGGGGGAGGGGTGCTTTAGTGGTGTGTGGGGCCTAGTTTTTAGCAAGAGCCCCACACACACACGCCCCCAGCGATGATCCGGTCCTTGAGATTATCTTTTTTCCTCCCGCCACCGACAAAACAATGTCTTTTTGGGGAGTGTACCAATACACATACCTGTAGATGATGAAATGGGTCTCCTTCTTTACGCACTGGATGATGGTGGTTTTTCCAAGTTGATGATATTATGGTGTCCTTTTCCCCTCTCTCCAACTCTCTGTAGCAGTGGTATAGTAGATGCAGTTCCTGCTCTCCTCCTCTCCCTCAAGGTGTTTGAATGCAGTCGGCTGCTTCCTCCTCTTCCTTGGGTATACACAGGTTCACACGTAGGAGCAGTTTGCAAGAGCTCCTCTCTCCACAGCTCACAGCTCCAAGTGAGTAGGCCACGCCTCCAACAGCTCTACAACTATTTCTGTAGAAAACAATAAATCAATTAAATCAAGTGCCCCCTGATTAAAGGGGGGGGCGGTGGGGGAGGAACACTCCAACACTTTTCAAAGACCCTTTTTTGGGTTTTTTGTGCTTTTTTTAGGGCAGTGAAAGCACACAAAATATACAAGTGACCCAAAAGGGGGGGTGGACATTAGAAAAAAACGTCACAATAAACAAATTAAACTTTAAACAAAGGTAGTGAAGTTAAAATTTGGTTGCCGGGGGTGATGATGCACTCCAGTCACTCCGGCGCCCACCTCTCGCGGAAGGTCACCAGCGTATCGGTGGACACCGCGTGCTCCATCTCCAGGGACACCCTGGCCTGGATGTAACCGTGGAAGAGAGGCAGGCAGTCGCGCTGAACGACCCCTCGACCGCCCGCTGCCTGGACCGGCTGATGGCCCCCTTGGTCGTGCCCAGGAGCAGTCCTACGAGGAGGCCCTTGGACCTACCCGCTCCCCTCCGCACAGGGTGCCCAAAGATCAGGAGTGTGGGACTGAAGTGCAACCAGAAATTGAGGAGCAGCCCCTTCAAATAATGGAACAGGGGCTGCAACCTCGTACATTCCATAAAAACATGGAACACGGACTCCTCCAGACCACAGAAATTGCAGGCGGCCTGGAAGCCCGTGAACTGACTTAAAAATTCATTGCACGGGACTGCTCCATGCAGCACCCTCCAGGCCAAGTCCCCAATAAAAAGTGGGAGGACTCCTGCATAGAGTGCCCTCCATTGGGGACCCCCGCCTCCTCTGGATGGCAAGATGGTGCGCCATGGCGTGTCTGGACGGCAGACGAGGATGGCAAGATGGAGAGTGTGCAGGAGCAGCCCGTACAGGAAACCCCTCTGCGCAGAACTGAAAGGCACGGAGGGGATTTCCCCGAGGAGGCTCAAGTTGTGAGATGCCGGCTGCCGAGGGAGGTTTTGGGACTTGGCGCCGATGAGGAATTCCGTCCGGACGGGGGTCAGTTTGGACGGAATCTCCCCACATGCTTGAGCCTCATCGACACACCTAACGGAGTCAGGGCCCAGAGCTGTTTTTAGCGACTCGATGGCATTGGATGCGCGCCGGACGTCGGCCGAATTTAGGCGCCGTGCCAGCACGTCTAGCGCCATCCAGCCCGCTCCTCCGCCATCGAGCAGGTCCCTGACCCTGGTCACCTCACCAGCCACAGACCTCTCGTCCGCCTACCACCTAAAACTGCGGTCGTGGAGGTATGGATTTCTGAGCAGCGGCTCCTGCAGGACAGCCGCCATTCCAGGCGGGGGAGAGCTGTGCTTGGTGGCGACTCTGTTGCAGACCCTGATGAGTTCCTGGTAAAAGACAGGCAGCCCCCGCATGGCGATCTTGATGCCCCCCAGGCTCACAAACAGGAGCTGCGTGTCGTAATTGAGGCTGTACTGCTGGCGGAAGAAATACGTCGCCAGCGCATGCAACCTAGGAGGGGGCTCGACGTAGAGGTATCTCTGCAGGGTCTGAACATGGAAAGTCGCATGCTGGGTGCTGACGCACACCAATGCCTGACCACCCTCGCTAAGCGGGAGACTCAAGACCGCAGCAGATACCCAGCGTTTCCTGTGAACCCGGGCCAGGCAATGGGGGAGGGGTGCTTTAGTGGTGTGTGGGGCCGAGTGGCTGCCAAGAACCTTACACACACTTCCACACACACATACCCACCGCGATGTTCCGACCCTTGAGATTATCTTCTTTCTTCCCCCTACCGATAAAACAAAGTCTTTTTGGGGAGTGCACCAATACACCAACCTGTGGATGATGTTGATAATGGGTCTCCCACTTTCCACACTGGATGGTGTTTTTCCAAGTTGATGTTGCTTTGTTCTCTTTTTCCCCTCTCTCCAACTCTCTGCAGCAGTGTTCATAAAAGCAGTTGCTCTCCTCCTCTACCCTGAAGTGTTGAACCAGAAGGCCCCTTCCTCCTCTTCCTGGGGTGCAGTCAGGTTTACAGGCCTGCAGGCAGGAGCACTTGCAGTAGCTCCTCTCTCCACAGCTCACAGCTCCAAGTGAATAGGCCATTCCTCCAACAACTCTACATCTATTTTAGTTGAAAAACAGAAAAATCAAGTGCCCCCTGATTAAATGTGGGGACACACCAAACACTTTCAAACGAGTGCCACCTTGTTTTGTTTTCTTTTGTTTTTTTTTTGTTTGTTTTTTGGGGGCGGGGGGAGGGGGGGGGAGTTTTGGGAATTAAAAACACAAATTATTCAAGTGTCTGCTGGCTAAAAGCGGGGTGGGTGGGGCACTAAAACCGGCAAATTAAATAATTTAACATTTAGACATAAAATCAAATTAAAATTTGGTTGCCAAGGGTGATGATGCACTCCAGTCCAACAGCTCTGCAACTCTTTTGAGGACACAAAATAAACATTAGTTCAAGCACCCCCCAATCTGGGGGACATTCCAGACACTTTTCAACTGCCGCTTTTTTTTTACAAATGTTTTTTGTTTTTTATTTTTTTTGTGTTTTTGTGATTTTTTTATTCGGGCATTAAAACTATATATTTTACAAGTGCCCCCTACAAAAGGGGAGGGGGACACTAAAACCGGCAATTAAAACAAATTAAACTTTAAAAAATATAAAATCAAATTAAAATTTGGTTGCCGGGGGTAACAATGCACTCCAGTCCCTCTGGCGCCCACCTCTCGCGGAAGGCCGCGAGTGTACCGGTGGACACCGCGTGCTCCATCTCTAGGGACACCCTGGCCCAGATGTAGGCGCGGAAGAGAGGCAGGCAGTCGGGCTGAACGACCACCTCGACCGCCTGCTGCCTGGACTGGCTGATGTCACCCTTGGTCGTGCCCAGGAGCAGTCCGACAAGGAGGCCTTCGGACCTACATGCTCCCCTCCGCACAGGGTGCCCAAAGATCAGGAGTGTGGGACTGTAGTGCAGCCAGAATTTCAGGAACAGGCCCTTTAAATAGTGGAACAGGAGCTGCAACCTCACACATTCAGTAAAAACGTGAAACACGGACTCTTCCAGACCGCAGAAATTGCAGGCGGCCTGGGAGCCCGTGAACCGGCTTAAAAATATGTTGCATAGGACTGCTCCGTGTACCACCCTCCAGGCCAAGTCCCCGATAAATAGTGGGGGGACTCCCGCTTGGAGTGCACTCCATCGGGGACCCCCGCCTCCTCCTCCTCCTCTTGCGGGGCCAGCAAGATGGCCACTGATACGTCCTTACTGTACAGTATAAATGCACACGAGGTCCATGCTTGAGAGAAGGTCAGTCTGTTACCTGTCCTTTATTTCATAGCACTCAAGTGCAGGAAGTGGGTGGAGCTTCCCCTTTTATATCTGAAGGTCTAGGTTAGGAGTGTCTCCCGCACGTTCACCACCTAGTGGTCATTGTTCTCAGTGTACAACTTAGGTCAGATTATACATGGGGTACAATGCTGGTTGAATACATGACATCACCTCCCTCCCGCCAAAGTCTTATTGGGATCACAGGTTGAGTCTCTCTGGTGGTTTACGCTCCCTTGTAGAGCGCCTGAGTTGGGGCTCCGGTTGTTGGGCGCTGGCCTGAGTGTCTGCTGTTTGCGGTGCCTCAGGCCTATCTGGACTGCCCACAGTGACTGGGCTCTCCTCCCTTTGGTTCCTGTGTTCGGTCATCTGTGGTGGAGTGAACTCTACATCGTGTTCTTCCTCTGCTTCTTCTATGGGGTTGCTCAACCTCCTTTTTGTTTGATCCACCTGTTGGCGGCAGGTTTGTCCATTGGTAAGTTTAACTACCAGAATCCTATTTCCCTCTTTGGCAACCACAGTGCCTGCGAGCCATTTGGGCCCTGCAGCGTAGTTGAGGACAAAAACAGGGTCATTTACATCAATACATCGCGCCCTCGCATTCCTGTCATGGTAGTCATATTGTGACTGGCGCCTGTTCTCGACATTTTCTTTCATGGTGGGGTGTATAAGGGATAACCGGGTTTTGAGCGTCCTTTTCATTAGTAGCTCTGCGGGTGGAACCCCTGTGAGCGAGTGTGGTTGGGATCTGTAGGCCAACAGGAGGCGTGATAAGCGGCATTGTAGGGAACCCCCTTGGAATCTGACCATCCCCTGTTTGATTATCTGCAATGCTCGTTCTGCCTGGCCGTTTGAGGCCGGCTTGAACGGTGCCGTTCTAACATAATTAATTCCATTGCCTGCCATGAAGTCCTGGAATTCAGTGCTTGTGAAGCACGGGCTATTGTCGCTGACCAAGATGTCCAGTAGACCGTGGGCGTCGAACATTGCCCGTAGACTTTCTACTGTGGCAGAGGATGTGCTTGAATTTAAAATGTCACACTCGATCCATTTGGAGTAGGCGTCTACTACAACCAAAAACATTTTTCCTATGAAAGGACCTGCGTAGTCCACATGGATGCGTGACCAAGGCTTGGTGGCCCATGGCCAGGGGCTAAGGGGGGCTTCCCTGGGCGCATTGCCCAACTGGGCACACGTGTTGCACCTGCGAACACAAAGTTCCAGATCTGCGTCTATCCCTGGCCACCGAACGTGTGACCTGGCAATTGCCTTCATCGTGACAATGCCCGGGTGCTCATTGTGGAGTTCTCTGATGAACACCTCTCTTCCCATCTGGGGCATGACTATGCGGTTTCCCCACAGTAGGCAATCGGCCTGAATCGAGAGTTCATCCTTGCACCTGTGAAATGGTTTAAATTTCTCAGGGCATGCCCTGTACGTGGCTGCCCAGTCCCCATTCAGGACACATTTCTTGACTAGAGACAATAGCGGGTCTCTATTGTCCAGACTTTAATCTGACGGGCTGTCACGGGTGAGCCTTCGCTTCCGAAAGCGTCAACAGCCATGACCATCTCAGCAGCATGCTCGGTAGCCCCCTCAGTAGTGGCTAGTGGGAACCTGCTGAGTGCATCGGCGCAGTTTTCGGTGCCCGGTCTGTGCCGAGTTGTGTAGTCATAGGCGGCTAACATGAGTGCCCACCTCTGTATGCGGGCCTATGCGTTTGCATTTATGGCCTTGTTGTCGGCCAAAAGGGACGTTAGGGGTTCAAATTTCCTACCAAACAGGTACTGGTGCATTTTCTTTACCGCATATACACATGCGAGTGCCTCCTTTTCTACCATCCCATAGCCCCTTTCTGCCTGCGACAGACTTCTGGAGGCATAAGCTACCAGCTGTAACTGACCATTGGCATTGACATGCTGCAACACACACCCGACACCATAGGACGACGCATCGCACGTTAACACAAGTTTCTTACATGGGTCATATAGCGTTAACAGATTATTGGAGCATAACAAATTGCGTGCTCTATTGAAAGTCCTTTCCTGGCTGTCCCCCCAGACCCATTCGCTGCCTTTGCGTAGGAGCACATGTAGCGGCTCTAGCAGCGTGCTCAATTTGGGAAGAAATTTACCAAAATAGTTCAACAGCCCCAGGAATGAACGCAGCTCCGTCGTGTTACGGGGTCTGGGTGCTCTATGGATCGCTTCCGTCTTGAACGCAGTAGGGCTGATCCCGTCTGCTGCTACCCTCATCCCCAGAATTCTACCTCTGGAGCTAGGAAGACGCACTTCGCCTTTTTCAGTCACAGCCCTACCCGGTCCAGTCTGCGTTGCACCTCCTCCAGGTTGTCGAGGTGTTCTTCAGTATCGTAACCCGTAATGAGGATGTTGTCCTGAAAAACCACCGTCCCTGGAATCGACTTGAGGAGGCTTTCCATATTTCATTGGAAGATCACGGCGGCCGAGTGAATCCCGAACGGACATCTGTTGTACTCAAACAATCCCTTGTGTGTCGTGATGGTGGTCAGCTTCTTCGACGCACTCGCAAGCTCCTGGGTCATGTAAGCTGAGGTCAGGGCCAATTTTGAAAAGAGTTTGCCACCGGATAGCGTCGCAAAGAGGTCCTCCGCTCTCGGTAGCGGGTACTGGTCTTGGAGTGACACCCGATTGATGGTGGCCTTGTAATCGCCACATATCCTGACCGACCCATCCGCCTTGAGCACCGGCACAATCATGCTCGCCCAGTCACTGAATTCGACTGGCGAGATGATGCCTTCCCTCAGCAGGCGGTCCAATTCGCCTTCTATCTTTTCCCGGATCATGTACGGCACCGCTCTGGCCTTGTGGCCTGGCGTCCGGGTTTATGTAAATCACTACCTTGGCCCACATGAAAGTGCCAATGCCGGGTTGAACTAATGATTCAAATTTGTCCAGGATCTGTGAGCATGATACTCGCTCCACAGAGGAAATTGCATTGACGTCGCCCCATTTCCAGTTCATGACAGCAAGCCAACTCCTCCCCAGTAGTGCGGGACCGTCCCCCGGGACAACCCAGAGTGGCAACCTGTTCGCCGAATCTTTGGGGGTCACAACTACCATGGTGCTGCTTAGCACCGGAATGATCTCTTTTGTGTATGTCCGTAGCTGTGCGTCAATCGGCGATAATTTTGGCCTCCTGGCCTTGGACGCCCACAACTTTTCGAACTGTTTGATACCCATCAGGGACTGGCCTGGCCCCCGTGTCTAGCTCCATTGATACTGGGATGCCATTGAGGAGCACTTTCATCATTATCGGTGGCGTCCTGGTGTATGAACTGTCGACGTGCTCCACATGAACTCGCTGAACTTCAGCTTCCAGCGATTTCCCCCAGTGTTCATTTTTGCAATTTCTGCAGGTATTTTGCTCACCTCTGCAAACTCCGGCTGAGTGTGTTCCTCCACGCCTCCAGTATGAGCTGCTGTTTGAAACAAAAGGTCCCTTGCAAGTCGATCATCCCTGACTTCCCCTGTTATTGCCCTTGAATGTGCCATTAACAGATGTTGATGGCCCCATTACTGGCCGCATTGTCCCTTGCAATGGTGTGAATCGCTGTTCAGCTTGTCATTGTCTCTGTTGAACTCCCCCTCTGGGCTCGACTACATGTTGGGGCATGCCCGACTGCCCTTGTCTGCCTGGAGAACTGTGTGCTGCTTTAACAATGTTGAATCTCTGTCCCAACCATTCCTTAACACAGTACCTCTCATCTGTTCTGCTAGTGGCCATGCTCGCGTGGTTTAATTCCCAGATTCTCATCGCCATTGATACGTCCTTACTACACAGTATAAATGCACACGAGGCCCATGCTTGAGAGAAGGTCAGTCTGTGACGTGTCCTTTATTTCATAGCACTCAAGTGATGGAAGTGGGTGGAGCTTCCCTTTTATATCTGAAGGTCCAGGTTAGGAGTGTCTCCCACAAGTTCACCACCTACTGGTCAGTGTTCTCACAGTGTACAAGTTAGGTCAGATTATACATGGGTTACAATGCTGGTTGAATACATGACAGCCACCCCACAAGAAGTGGCGGTGAGGTGGCTCATGCAGACCTCTCCTTGCCATTCCAGGAGCCACGTAGCTTCGTCTCCCGGAATGGTGTGGGTTTCTTGCAGGAAGCACACCGCATATTTCCCCTCCCGCAGGAGCGAAAAATTGTTAAATCTACGGCGTGCCTCTCTGCCGCCGTTGATGTTGAGGCTGGCTATGGTTATCTTCATGACTAGAGCATAGTGCAACCTCTACTCAACCTATTGTCGGGGGCGGGGGAGTGGTGTCGTTTGTTGACCTCCACTCCCTCAGCAGCCCAGCGAGGAATGTTTTGAGCCGGCGCAGCTCAAGGCTTTGCGCCTTTGATAAGGCCCCCCCCCCCGGCCATGGTTTTAGAGGCGGCGCGGACGGACCTGATGAGGAGCGCCGGCTAGGACCATTTTTTCAGGGCCAGATGGGCTCGGTTGCGGCGACCCTGGCTCTCGAACATAAAGTCCCAGAGTTTCTTTACAGGAATGAGGGGGGACTCAGCGGTGGGCACGAGGAGATCCACCGCCTCACTGGCGATGGACTCCAGATCTTCTCCCGCGTCCTCCACTGAGTCCCCGTCTCCCTCCGGGAGGTGGCGGCCAGCAGCCGGTCCGTCGACCTCACGAGGTACGGCAAATGGCCCGGCCGCTCCATCTGGCCCTGGCTCTGCCCCGATCCCACCCCCAGGATCGTCGGCAGAGGAGTCCCCACTGGGCTCTTTTAAATGTGATGCCAGGTCAGGAAGTGGCAGTGGAAGGGGTTCCCCCTCTTCCCCAGGAACCGGAGAACATGGAGAGACCTGGTCAAAGAAATGCTCCAGGTCCTCCAAGTCTCCCAGCTCCAAAGATGGGGGCGAGGGTTGGTGTTCTTCCCCCTCCCCGCCGCCACCCCCCGGCCCAGCGTGTGTCGGTTCTTTAAAAAAAAATTTATTTTCTTTTTCTGCCGGTTCAAGCAAGTCTCGGGGGATGTTGATTGTTGGCTGGGCGGGCTCAGGTTCGGCCTTTTCAGCCCCGCCCGCCTCAGTCCCCGGGACGCCCGACCCGGCGGCGATGCATTCCTCCACGCCCCCCACAACAGGCAGATCTTCCTCGCCATCCCCGGGAGGCAGAGGCTGGGCAGCCTCGACTGTCTGACCCTCCCCGGGGACAGACTCCCCCCGCCTGCGGCGCGGTTTGGGGGCGCTGATGGGGGACGCGGGGCTCGCGGCGGGCACCGACTCCTCCGAGGCGGGAAGTTGTTCCTCCACAGCCTCATTGGAGTGGCGCCTCCGTTTTTGTCTGGCGGGGCGCGGAGGCAGGGAGACCTCCATATCTGCTGAGGCCTCCTGCTCCACTGCCCCCTTATGTTTTTCTTGCCCGCGCCCGAGCCCCTCTGCGGTATTGGTCGAGGGCTCGGGCACAGGCTCAGGGCACCCCACGCTCGCCGGTGACAGGGTTGGGCCGAGCACGGTGATTGGGCTGTCCGGCGCACTGAGGGGACCCGCCTCGAGGTGTTTAGTCTTCCTCCATGCCTTCCTTCCGTCCAGACGCTCTCCCTCCCCACCGCCGGAGGCCATGAAAACAAAGGCACCCGACGATGCCCACGCACCTACGGCACCCGGTACGCGGATGCTACTAGGGGGAGGGGTGGCGGCTGCGCCAGCCTTGACCGCCTTAGATTGTTTGGTGGCCTTGGAGGCGGGGCATTTCTTAATTTCTTACGAATGTGCCCCCCCTCCCTACAGGCATGGCACCGCACGCCGTCCGACGTGCAAAAGCCACGGTAGGCAGTCCCCTCGTGCACCACATTGAAGGACTCCAGTCCAACAGCTCTACAACTCTTTTGGAGCAAACAATAAACATTAAATCATGCCCCCCGATCTGGGGAACACTCCAAACATTTCCCAAGGCCCTTTTTTGTTTTTTTTGGGGTTTTTTTGTATTTTTGTAGGTTTATTTTGTGTTTTTTTTGGGGGCTCTAAAACCATAATTTACAAGTGCCCCCTATAAAAGGGGAGGGGGACACTAAAAACCCGGCAATTAAAACAAATTAAACTTTAAAACATATAAAATCAAATTAAAATTTGGTTGCCGGGGGTGATAGTGCATTCCAGTCCCTCCGGCGCCCACCTCTTGAGGAAGGCCGCGAGCGTACCGGTGGACACCGCGTGCTCCATCTCTAAGGACACCCTGGCCCAGATGTCGGCGCGCAAGAAAGGCAAGCAGTCAGGGTGAACAACCCCCTCGACCGCCCGCTGCCTGGACCGGCTGATGACACCCTTGGCCGTGCCCAGGAGCAGTCCTATGAGGAGGCCCTCGGACCTACCCGCACCCCTCCGCACACGGTGCCCAAAGATCAGGAGTGTGTGACTGAAGTGCAACCAGAAATTGAGGAGCAGCCCCTTTAAAGAATGGAACAGGGGCTGCAACCTCGCACATTCAATAAAAACGTGGAACACGGACTCTTCCAGACCGCAGAAATTGCAGGCGGCCTGGGATTTGTAATACAGATTGAGGGTGAGGAAATAGTGTCTCAAACGAGCGTACTATGCTTAAACAAAGGGGACTACAGTGAGATGAGGGCAGAGTTGGCTAAAGTAGACTGGAAACACAGACTAAACGGTGGCACAATTGAGGAACAGTGGAGGACTTTTAAGGAGCTCTTTCATAGTGCTCAACAAAAATATATTCCAGTGAAAAAGAAGGGCGGTAAGAGAAGGGATAAACAGCCGTGGATAACCAAGGAAATCAAGGAGAGTATCAAATTAAAAACCAATGCGTCTAAGGTGGCCAGGGTTAGTGGGAAAATAGAGATTGGGAAAATTTTAAACGACAGCAAAGAATGATTAACAAAGCAATAAAGAAAGGAAAGATAGATTACGAAGGTAAACTTGCACAAAACATAAAAACGGATAGTAAAAGCTTTGACAGATATATAAAAGGAAAAGAGTGACTAAAGTAAATGTTGGTCCCTTAGAAGTTGAGAAGGGGGATTTAATAATGGGAAATGTGGAAATGGCTGAGACCTTAAACAATTATTTTGCTTCGGTCTTCACAGTGGAAGACACAGAAACCATGCCAGAAATTGTTGGTCACAGGAATGTGGGAAGGGAGGACCTTGAGACAATCACTGGACAGGCTAATGGGACTCAAACATAGAAACATAGAAAATAGGTGCAGGAGTAGGCCATTCAGCCCTTCTAGCCTGCACCGCCATTCAATGAGTTCATGGCTGAACATTCAACTTCAGTACCCCATTCCTGCTTTCTCGCCATACCCCTTGATCCCCCTAGTAGTAAGGACCTCATCTAACTCCTTTTTGAATATATTTAGTGAATTGGCCTCAACAACTTTCTGTGGTAGAGAATTCCACAGGTTCACCACTCTCTGGGTGAAGAAGTTCCTCCGCATCTCGGTCCTAAATGGCTTACCCCTTATCCTTAGACTGTGACCTCTGGTTCTGGACTTCCCCAACGGGGGTCAGTTCGGACGGGATCTCCCCACGTGCTTGAGCCTCCTCGATGCACCTAACAGAATCAGGGCCCAAAGCTGTTTTTAACGACTCGATGGCTTCGGCCGCGTGGCGGACGTCGGCTGAATTTAGGCGCCGCGCCAGCATGCCTGGCGCGATCCAGCCCGCTCCTCCGCCATCGAGCAGGTCCCTGACCCTGGTCACCTCACCAGCCACAGCCCTCTCTTCCGACCGCCACATAAAACCTCGGTCGTGGAGGTACGGATTCCCGAGCAGCGGCTCCTGCAGGACAGCCGCCACTCCAGCCGGCGGAGAGCTGCGCTTGATGGAGACTTTGTTCCAGACCCTGATGAGGTCCCTGTAAAAGACAGGCAGCTCCCGGAGGGTGGTCCTGACACCCACCAAGTTCACAAACAGGAGCTGCGTGTCGTAGTTGAGGTCGCGCTGCTGGCGGAAGAAATACATCGCCAGAGCGCACCACCTAGGAGGGGGCTCGACGTAAAGGTATCTCTGCAGGGTCTGAAGACGGAAAGTCGCGAGCTGGGCGGGAGACGCAAGACCGCAGCAGAGACCCAGTGCTTCCTGTTGTTCCAGAAGAAGTCCTCCAGCTTCTTCTGTATCTTGGCGACAAATGCAGGGGGAGGGGTCAAAGTGACCAGCCGGTACCACAACATGGCGGCCACCAGCTGGTTTATGACTAGCGCTCGACCCCTGTAGGACAGCACTCGGAGCAGTCCTGTCCAGCGCCCTAGGCGAGCGGCGACCTTGGCCTCCAGCTCCTGCCAGTTCGCCGGCCAGGCTCCCTCGTCGGGGCTAAGGTAGACTCCCAGATAGAGGAGATGGGTCGTGCTCCAGGCAAAAGGCCTGAGCTCCTCCGGCAGGGAGTCCACCCGCCACTGACCCACCAGGAGTCCGGAACATTTCTCCCAGTTGATCCTGGCGGAGGACGTGGCCGAGTAAATCTCCTGGCACTCACGCATCCTCCGCAGGTCAGCGGGATCCTCTACCGCGAGGAGCACGTCATCGGCGTAATCCAAGAGGACGACCTCCACGCCCGGCCCTTGCAGAGCCAGTCCCGTCAACCTCGTCCGCAAGAGGCGCAGGAAAGGCTCCACGCAAACGGCGTATAACTGGCCGGACATGGGGCATCCCTGGCGCACCCCTCTCCTAAAGCGAAGGGGCGCCATCAAGGACCCGTTAACCTTAATCAGACACTCCGTGGCGGCGTACAAAAGTCGGATCCGGGCGACGAAATGCGTCCCGAACCCGAAAGCGCGCAGAGTTCCGAGCAGGTAGTCGTGATCCACCCTGTCGAACGCCTTCTCTTGGTCGAGGGATAGGAAGGCGACCGACAGACCAGCCTCCTGGGAACAATGGATGAGGTCCCGGGCCAGATGGAGGTTGTCGTGGATTGTCCGGCCCGGGACCGTGTAGGCCTGGTCGGGGTGGATCATGTGGTCCAGCACGGCACCAAGGCGAGCAGACGTCGCCCTGGCGAAGATTTTGTAGTCCGTGCTGAGGAGGGAGACCGGGCGCCAGTTCTTAAGGAGGCGGAGATCGCCCTTCTTAGGCAGCAGGACGATGACTGCCCTGCGCCAAGAGAGGGGCATCTCCCCGGTCGCCAGACTTTCCCCCAGGACCCGCGCGTAGTCGCCCCCCAGGACGTCCCAGAACGCCCTGTGGAACTCCACGGTCAGCCCGTCCAGCCCCGGGGATTTTCCCCTCAAGAGCCGGTCGAGGGCACTGGTCAGCTCCGCCAGGCTTAGCGGAGCTTCCAGATTTTCGTCGCCCTGCGGGCTGACCTTCGGCAGGTCCTCCCACATAAATCTACGCGCTTCCTCGCTGGACGGATCCGGAGAGAATAGAGCCCCGTAATATTCACGGGCCCTGTTGTTGACGCCCTCCGGATCCGAGACGAGAGAGCCGTCGTCGGCCAGCAGCGTCAAGAGCTGCTTACGGACACTCTGCCTTTTTTCCAGCGAGTAGAAGAAGGGGGTGCCGCGGTCCAGATCCCACAGGAACCGGATCCGCGACCTCACGAACGCGCCTCGGGACCCGACGAGCTGCAGGTCCTTCAGCGCGGCCTTCTTCGCTTTGTACACCATCCGCAGGGCCGGGTCCTGGACGACTTGACCGAGACGGGATTCCAGGTCGAGCACCTCTTTTTCTAGGCGCCCGACCCTGGCCGCCCGCCTCTTGGTCGACCCCCTCGCACACTCTTGACAGAAGACGCGGACGTGAGCCTTGCCCACGTCCCACCATAGCCTCAAGGAGGGGAAGCCCCCCTGCTTCCTTCTCCAGTCGGACCAGAATCGACGGAACGAGTCCTGGAACCGCACGTCCTCCAGCAGCCGGTTGTTAAAGTGCCAGTACGCAGACCCCGTCCTCACGCGGAGAGAAGCGAGCTCCGCCCACACCAGGTGGTGGTCCGAACACGGCACCGGCCGCATGGAGGCCGCCGGGACGCAGGAAACGTACGCCCGAGACACGTAAAGGCGGTCGACTCTGGACCATCCTACTCCAGGCCTCACCCAAGTAAAGGCGCTGGAGTCGGGGTGGAGATGTCGCCAGACGTCCACCAAGTCGAAGGACCTGACCAGGTCCCTCAACTTCTCCATCGCCGTCATGCACTGCGGGGCACCGGAGCGGTCCCTCGCCTCGAGGGTGCAGTTAAAATCCCCCCCGAGGACAATGCAGTCGCCGACGTCGACGGAGCCAAGGAGAGCGGACACCTCTTCAAAGAAGCGCGTTTGCTGCGGGCCGGGCTGAGGGGCGTACACGTTCACGAGATGGAGCGGCACGTCCCCCAGGCGAACCGTTATGTGCAGCAAGCGGCCTGGCACGGGCTCCTCGACCCCCAAGATCTCCGGCTGAAAATGCGGGCCCAGCAAGATGGCCACCCCACTAGAAATGGCGGTGAGGTGGCTCATGCGGACCTCTCCTTGCCATTCCAGGAGCCACGTGGCTTCGTCTCCCGGAACGGTGTGGGTTTCTTGCAGGAAGCACACCGCATATTTCCCTTCCCGCAGGAGCGAAAAATTGTCAAATCTACGGCGTGCCCCTCTGCCGCTGTTGATGTTGAGGCTGGCTATGGTTATCTTCATGGCAAAAGCATAGTGCAACCTCTACCTTAACCTATTGTGGGGGAGGGAGCGGAGTCTTTTGTTGAACTCCACTCCCTCCGCAGCCCAGCGAGGAGTCCCTCGAGCTCGCGCAGCTCAAGGTGTTGCGCCTTTGTCAAGGGCCCGCCCGCGGCCAAGGTTTTAGCGGCGGCGCGGACGGACCCCTTGATCAGCTCTGGCTCGGACCATTTTTCCAGGGCCAGTCGGGCTTGGTCGCAGCGACCCCGGCTCTGGGCCAAATAGTCCCGCAGTTCCTTTGCAGGAATGAGGAGGGCCTCAGCGGCGGCCGCGAGCAGATCCACCGCCTCACTGGCGGTGGTCTCTAGTTCTTCACCCGCGTCCCCCACCGAGTCCCCGTCCTCCTCCGGGAGGTGGCCGCCAGCAGCCGGCCCATCGACCGCACAAGGTACGGCAAATGGCGCGGCCGCTCCAACTGGCCCTGGCTCTGCCCCGATCCCACCCCCAGGATCGTCGGCAGAGGAGTCCCCACTGGGCTCTTTTAAAAATGGTGCTGGGTCGGGAAACGACAGCGGAAGGGGTTCCCCCTCCGCCCCAGGAACCGGGGAACAAGGAGAGACCCGGCCATAGGAAATCCCCAGGCTCCCCAAGTGCTCCAGCTCCAAAGTAAGGGGCGAGGGTGGGTGTTCCTCCCCCTCCCCGCTGCCACCCCCCGGCCCAACATTTACAGTGTCATTAAAATTGTTGATAATTTGTGTTTCTTCCGGGTCGAGCAAATCCCGGGGGAAGTTGGGTATTGGCTGGGCGGGCTCAGGTTCGGCCTTTTCGGCCCCGCCCGCCTCAGTCCCCGGGACGCCCGGCCCGGCGGCAATGCATTCCTTCGCGATCCCCACGCCCCCCACGACAGGCAGATCTTCCATGCCATCCCCGGGAGGCAGAGGCTGGGCAGCCTCGACTGTCTCACCCTCCCCGGGGACAGACTCCTCTCGCCTACAGCGCAGCTTGGGGGTGCTGGTGGGGGACGCGGGACACGCGGCAGGCACCGACTCCTCCGCAGAGGGATGTTGTTCCCTCTCCGCCTCAACGGAGCGGCGCCTCCTTTTGTTGCTGGGGGTGCGCTGAGGCAGGGAGACCTCCATGTCTGCCGAGGCCTCCCGCACCGCCCCCCCTTTTCCTTTTCTTGCCCGCGCCCGGGCCCCTCTGTGGTGTTGTTCAAGGGCTCGGGCACGGGCTCAGGGCACCCCGCGCTCGCCGGTGACTGGGTTCGGCCGAGCGCGGTGGTCAAACTTTCTGGCGCACTGAGGGGACCCGCCTCTAGATGTTTCGCCTTGTTCCGCGCCTTCTTTCCGCTCGGACGCTCTCCCTCCCCCCCGCCGGAGGCCCCGAAAACAAAGGCCTCCAACGATGCCCGCGCACCTACGGCTCCCGGCACGCGGACACAACTAGGGGGAGGGGTGGCGGCGGCGACAGCCTTGGCCGCCATCGGTGGTTTGGCGGCCTTGGAGGCGGGGCAGTTCTTACGAACATGCCCCACCTCCCTACAGGCATGGCACCGCACGCCGTCCGACGTCCAGAAGACGCGGTAGGCAGTCCCCTCGTGCACCACATTAAAATGCCCTTCCGTCGTGTCCTCCCGCGCCAGCCGGACAAAGAGCTGGCGGCGGAAGGAGAACACGTGGCGCAGGCTGTTCTCTCTGAGGCCGAGCGGTATGGGGTTGATCCCCGACCTTACCTCCCCCAGTTGGTGTAGGTGAGGGAGGAGGAGCTCAGCGGGAACAAAGGGCGGGACGTTTGACACAATGACCCTCTGCGCGGTGGCCTCGAGAGGGTCCACCAGCAGGAACGTCCCGCCCACCGTGAGCCCCTTTTCGAGGGCCAGGGACACCGCCCGCTCCGACCCCAGGAAGAACACGGCCTTCCCAGACATCTTGGAGGCTGCGACAATGGCCGAGGGGCCGACTACCCCAGCCATCGGCCGCACGCACTCCTCGATGCTCATTGCGGGGTGAGTGTAGCTCTTGACCCCGTGTTTCTTCGTTATTAGTGTAAAAGGTGGCAGGGCAGCGGGTGGCGCAGGAGGTGCCGTGGATGTGGACACCGCCTGCGCATATGTCCTTGCTGGCCCCGCCACCGGCGTGGATGGGGTCGCCATCACGGGGTCCCTTTAAGGGCTACACCCACCCCAAAGTCACAGGCCTTAATGGTCTTGGTTGGCCTCATTTAATATGACTGAGCAGAGGAGCACTTAACGAGGCACACCTCTCCCCTAGTTGGCAATTGGGGAGGGGCCTTGCTCCCTCTGCTCAGTTGTCTCAATTGTTTTGTTTTTTTTCCAATTTGGGAGGAAGGGCTCTCAGAGAGAGAGGGGAGAAACAGAGAGTAACAGAGAAAGAGAGAGGGGGGTGGGAAGGGGGGGGAACTGCGAGGGCAGGTCTCCCCTCGCAGCTGTGGGTGGGTGCAATCCCCAGATGGCAAAACATAAATAGTCTTTGGGGTGGTCTTCGGGTGAGGGGAGAAGATGTCTTCACCTGGGGCAGCTAGAGCCACCCAGGCACACACTCCCAACGATGTTCAATAGGTGATAAATATTCTTGAGCCAGGTAGCTCCAGCTATCCCAGGCTAGGCAATGGGGGAGGGGTGTTTCAATTGTGTGTGTGGGGCCTAGCTGTAGGCAAGACCCCCACACACACTTCCACACACACACACCCCCCCCGCGATGTTCCGGCCCTCAGTGGTCTTCTTTCCTCCCCCCACCGATACAACAAAGTCTATTGGGGACTGCACCAATACACCCACCTGTAGAATAGTAGAGTCTCCCTCCTTCCACACTGGATGTTGTTGTTGGTATTTACCCCTCTCTCCAACTCTTTGTAGAATGGAAAAAGATGTTGAAAGATTTCTGCTTTCCTCCTCTCCCTCTGGGTGAAAGTTGGTGGTGAAGCCCCTTCCTTCCTTCTCTTCCTGGGCTGTTCTCAGGGCTCTCCAGGCCTTCCAAGGCAGGAGCTAAGGTTGGTAGCTGTTCCTCTCACTGCAGCTCAGCTCCAACTGAGCAGGACATGCCTCCACTGCTCCACCATTGGTGCATGAAACTCTTTTAGAGTCTACCTGCAAAACATGAAACATTTATCCGTGCCACCCGACCTGGATGACACACCAGACATTTACAAGGCCCTTTTTTTCTTTTTTTTTTCTTCCTTTTTTTTGGGCACTAAAATCAAATTTTTTCCTTTTTCCAGTGTCCCCTATAAAAGGAGAGGGGGACACTAAAAGCACCGGCAATTAAAACAAATGAAACTTTAAAACGTAAAATCAAATTAAAATTTGGTTGCGGGGCGTGATGATGTACTCCAGTCCCTCCGGTGCCCACCTCTCGCGGAAGGCCGCGAGCGTACCGGTGGACACCGCGTGCTCCATCTCCAAGGACACCCTGGACCGGATGTAAGAGCGGAAGAGAGGCAGGCAGTCAGGTTGAACGACCCCCTCGACCGCCCGCTGCCTGGACCGGCTGATGGCACCCTTGGCCGTGCCCAGGAGCAGTCCTACGAGGAGGCCCTCGGACCTACCCGCTCCCCTCCGCACAGGGTGCCCAAAGATCAGGAGAGTGGGACTGAAGTGCAGCCAGAATTTCAGGAGCAGCCCCTTCAAATAGTGGAACAGGGGCTGCAAACTCGTGCACTCAATAAAAACATGGAACACGGACTCCTCCAGACCGCAGAAATTGCAGGCGGCCTGGGAGTCCGTGAACCAGCTTAAAAATTTATTGCACGGCACTGCTCCGTGCACCACCCTCCAGGCCAAGTCCCCGATGAAAAGTGGGAGGACCCCTGCGTAGAGTGCCCTCCATCGGGGAACCCCGCCTCCTCCGGACGGCAAGATGGTACACCATGGCGTGTCCGGACGGCAGGCGAGGATGGCAAAGTTGAGAGTGTGCAGGAGCAGCCCGTACAGGAAACCCTTCCGCGCGGAACTGAAAGGCAAGGAGGGGATTTCCCCGAGGCGGCTCAAGTTGTGAGGCGCCGGACCCCGAGGGAGGTTCCAGGGTTTGGCGCCGATGAGGAATTCCGTCCGGACGGGGGTCAGTTCGGACGGGATCTCCCCACGTGCTTGAGCCTCCTCGATGCACCTAACGGAGTCGGGGCCCAGAGCTCTTTTTAGCGACTCGATGGCGTCGGCCGCGCGGCGGACATTGGCAGAATTTAGGCGCCGCGCCAGCGTGTCTGGCGCCATCCAGCCCGCTCCTCCGCCATCGAGCAGGTCCCTGACCCTTGTCACCTCACCAGCCACAGCCCTCTCGTCCGACCGCCACATAAAACCTCGGTCGTGGAGGTACGGATTCCCGAGCAGCGGTTCCTGCAGGACAGCCGCCACTCCAGCCGGCGGAGAGCTGCGCTTGGTGGAGACTTTGTTCCAGACCCTGATGAGTTCCTTGTAAAAGACAGGCAGCTCCCGGAGGGTGGTCCTGACGCCCCCCACTCTCACAAACAGGAGCTGCGTGTCGTAGTTGAGGCCGTGCTGCTGGCGGAAGAAATACGTCGCCAGAGCACCTGGGAGGGGGCTCAACGTAAAGGTATCTCTGCAGGGTCTGAAGACGGAAAGTCGCGAGCTGGGTGCTGACGCACACCAAGGACTGACCGCCCTCCCCAAGCGGGAGCCTCAAGACCGCCGCAGAGACCCAGTGCTTCCTGTTGTTCCAGAAGAAGTCCACCAGCTTCTTCTGTATCTTGGCGACAAACGCAGGGGGAGGGGTCAAAGTGACCAGCCGGTACCACAACATGGCGGCCACCAGCTGGTTTATGACTAGCGCTCGACCCCTGTAGGACAGCACTCGGAGCAGTCCTGTCCAGCGCCCTAGGCGAGCGGTGACCTTGGCCTCCAGCTCCTGCCAGTTCGCCGGCCAGGCTCCCTCGTCGGGGCTAAGGTAGACTCCCAGATAGAGGAGATGGGTCGTGCTCCAGGCAAAAGGCCTGAGCTCCTCCGGCAGGGAGTCCACCCGCCACTGACCCACCAGAAGTCCGGAACATTTTTCCCAGTTGATTCTGGCGGAGGATGCGGCCGAGTAAATCTCCTGGCACTCACGCATCCTCCGCAGGTCAGCGGGATCCTCTACCGCGAGGAGCACGTCATCGGCGTAAGCCGATAGGACGACCTCCACGCCCGGCCCTTGCAGAGCCAGTCCCGTCAACCTCGTCCGCAGGAGGCGCAGGAAAGGCTCCACGCAGATGGCGTATAACTGGCCGGACATGGGGCATCCCTGGCGCACCCCTCTCCCGAAGCGAAGGGGCGCCGTCAAGGACCCGTTAACCTTAATCAGACACTCCGCGGCGGCGTACAAAAGTCGGATCCGGGCGACGAAGTGCATCCCGAACCCGAAAGCGCGCAGAGTTCCGAGCAGATAGTCGTGATCCACCCTGTCGAACGCCTTCTCTTGGTCGAGGGATAGGAAGGCAACCGACAGACCAGCCTCCTGGGAATAATGGATGAGGTCCCGGACCAGATGGATGTTATCGTGGATTGTCCGGCCCGGGACCGTGTAGGACTGGTCGGGGTGGATCATGTGGTCCAGCACGGCACCAAGGCGAGCAGACATCGCCCTGGCGAAGATTTTGTAGTCCGTGCTGAGGAGGGAGACCGGGCGCCAGTTCTTAAGGAGGCGGAGATCGCCCTTCTTAGGCAGCAGGACGATGACTGCCCTGCGCCAAGAGAGGGGCATCTCCCCGGTCGCCAGACTTTCCTCCAAGACCCGCGCGTAGTCGCCCCCCAGGACGTCCCAGAACGCCCTGTGGAACTCCACGGTCAGCCCGTCCAGCCCCGGGGATTTTCCCCTCGAGAGCCGGTCGAGGGCACCGGTCAGCTCCGCCAGGCTTAGCGGAGCTTCCAGATTTTCGTCGCCCTCCGGGCTGACCTTCGGCAGATCCTCCCACAAAACTCTACGCGCTTCCTCGCTGGACGGATCCGGAGAGAACAGAGCCCCGTAATATTCACGGGCCCTGTTGTTGATGCCCTCCGGATCCGAGACGAGAGAGCCGTCGTCGGCCAGCAGCGTCAAGAGCTGCTTACGGACACTCTGCCTTTTTTCCAGCGAGTAGAAGAAGGGGGAGCCGCAGTCCAGATCCCGCAGGAACCGGATCCGCGACCTCACGAACGCACCTCGGGACCCGACGAGCTGCAGGTCCTTCAGCGCGGCCTTCTTCGCTTCGTACACCGTCCGCAGGGCCGGGTCCTGGACGACTTGACCGAGACGGGATTCCAGGTCGAGCACCTCTTTTTCTAGGCGCCCGACCCTGGCCGCCCGCCTCTTGGTCGACCCCCTCGCATACTCTTGACAGAAGACGCGGACGTGAGCCTTGCCCACGTCCCACCATAGCCTCAAGGAGGGGAAGCCCCCCTGCTTCCTTCTCCAGTCGGCCCAGAATCGACGGAACGAGTCCTGGAACCGCACATCCTCCAGCAGCCGGTTGTTAAAGTGCCAGTACGGGGACCCCGTCCTCGCGCGGAGCGAAGCGAGCTCCACCCACACCAGGTGGTGGTCCGAACACGGCACCGGCCGCATAGAGGCCGCCGGGACGCAGGAAACGTACGCCCGAGACACGTAAAGGCGGTCGACTCTAGACCATCCAACTCCAGGCCTCACCCAAGTAAAGGCGCTGGAGTCGGGGTGGAGATTTCGCCAGACGTCCACCAAGTTGAAGGACCCGACCAGGTCCCTCAACTTCTCCATCGCCGTCATGCACTGCGGGGCACCGGAGCGGTCCCTCGCCTCGAGGGTGCAGTTAAAATCCCCCCCGAGGACAATGCAGTAGCCGACGTCGACGGAGCCAAGAAGAGCGGACACTTCTTCGAAGAAGCGCGTTTGCTGCGGGCCGGGCTGAGGGGCGTACACGTTCACGAGATGGAGCGGCACGTCCCCCAGGCGAACCGTTACGTGCAGCAAGCGGCCTGGCATGGGCTCCTCGACCCCCAAGATCTCCGGCTGAAAATGCGGGCCCAGCAAGATGGCCACCCCACTAGAAGTGGCGGTGAGGTGGCTCATGCGGACCTCTCCTTGCCATTCCAGGAGCCACGTGGCTTCGTCTCCCGGAACGGTGTGGGTTTCTTGCAGGAAGCACACCGCATATTTCCCCTCCCGCAGGAGCGAAAAATTGTTAAATCTACGGCGTGCCTCTCTGCTGCCGTTGATGTTGAGGCTGGCTATGGTTATCTTCATGACTAGAGCATAGTGCAACCTCTACCTAACCTATTGTGGGGGAGGAGTGGAGTCGTTTGTTGACCTCCACTCCTTCAGCAGCCCAGCGAGGAACTTTTTGAGCCGGCGCAGTTCAAGGCCATGAGCCTTTGATAAGGGCCCGCCCGCGACCATGGTTTTAGCGGCGGCGCGGACGGACATGACGAGCAGCCCCGGCTCGGACCATCTTTCCAGGGCCAGACGGGCTTGGTCGCGGCGACCCCGGCACTGGACCAAAAAGTCCCGGGAATGAGGAGGGTCTTAGTGGCGGCCGCGAGCAGATCCATCGCCTCACTGGCGATGGACTCGAGATCTTCACCCGCGTCCTCCACCGAGTCCCCGTCCCCCTCCGGGAGGTCGCCGTTAGCAGCCGGTCCGTCGACCGCACGAGGTACGGCAAATGGCCCGGCCGTTCCATCCGGCCCTGGCTCCGCCCCGATCCCACCCCCAGGATCGTCGGCAGAGGAGTCCCCACTAGGCTCTTTTAATTGTGGTGCCGGGACAGGAAGCGGCAGCGGAAGGGGTTCCCCCTCTGCCCCAGGCACTGGGGAACATGGAGAGACCTGGTCAAAGAAATGCTCCAGGTCCTCCAAGTCCCCCAGCTCCAAAATTGGGGTGAGGGTTGGTGTTCTTCCCCCTCCCCGCCGCCACCCGCCGGCCCAGCGTATGTAGGCGCTTTAAAATTTTTTACATTTTAGATTTCTGCCGGATTGAGCAAATCCCGGGGGAAGTTGGATAATGGCTGGGCGGGCTCAGGTTCGGTCTTTTCGGCCCCGCCTGCCTCAGTCCCCGGGACGCTCGACCCGGCGGCGACGCATTCCTCCGCCAGCCCCACGCCCCCCACAACAGGCAGATCTTCCTCACCATCCCCGGGAGGCAGAGGATGGGCAGCCTCGACTGTCTGACCCTTCTCGGGGACAGATTCCTCCCGCCTGTGGCGCGGTTTGGGGGCGCTGGTGGGGGACGCAGGACACACGGCTGGCACCGACTCCTCCGCGGAGGGATGTTGTTCCCCCTCCACCTCATTGCAGCGGCGCAACCTTTTTTTCCTGGGGGGGGCGCGGAGGCAGGGAGACTTCCATGTCTTCCGAGGCCTCCTGCTCCGCTCCCCCCTTTGGTTTTCTTGCCTGCGCCCGAGCCCCTCTGCGGTATTGGTCAAGGGCTCGAGTACAGGCTCAGGGCACCCCGCGCTCGCCGGTGACGGGTGGGCTGAGCGCGGTGATTGGGCTGGCCGGCGCACTGAGTGGACCCGCCTCGAGGTGTTTACTTTTCCTCCGCTCCTTCCTTCCACCCGGACGCTCTCCCTACCCCCGCCGGAGGCCGTGAAGACAAAGGCCTCCGATGATGTCCGCGCACCCACGCGGACGCTACAAGGGGGAGGGGTGGCGGCGGCGCCAGCCTTGGCCGCCTTAGGTGTTTTGGAGGCCTTGGAGGCGGGGCAGTTCTTACGAACGTGCCCCACCTCCCTACAGGCATGGCACCGCATGCCGTCCGACGTCCAGAAAATGCCGTAGACGGTACCCTCGTGCACCACATTGAAGGTGCCCTCCGTCGTCTCCTCCCGCGCCAGCCGGACAAAAAGTTGGCGGCGGAAAGAGAACACGTGACGCAGACTGGTCTCCCTGAGGCCGAGCAGTATCGGTTTAATCCCTGACCTTACCTCCCCCAGTTGATGTCGGTGGGGGAGCAGGAGCTCAGCGGGAACAAATGGCAGGACGTTCGAAAGAATGACCCTCTGTGCGGTGGCCTCGAGAGGGTTTCACTGACAGGAACGTCCCACCCACCGTGAGCCCCTTTTCAAGGGCCAGGGACACCGCCCGCTCCGACCCCAGGAAGAATACAGCCTTCCCAGACATTTTGGAGGCTGCGACAATGGCCGAGGGGCCGACTACCCCAGCCATCGTCCGCACGCACTCCTCAATCTCAGTGGGGTGAGTGTAGCTCTTGACCCCGTTTTTTTTTTGTTATTAATCTCAACGGTGGCAGGGCAGCAGGAGGCACAGGAGGCTTTGCTGGCCCTGCCACTGACATGGATGGGGTCGCCATCACGGGGTCCCTTCAAGGGCTACACTCACCCCAAAGTCACAGGCCTTAAAAGTTTTAATTGGCCTCGTTATTTTGAGCAGAGGGAGCTCTGAAAGAGGCACACCTCTCCCCCAATTAATGACTTGGAGAGGGGCCTTGCTCCCTCTGCTCAGTTGTCCTTTAATTGAACAATATATTTTTTTAATTAAGGGGAGAAAGGGGCTCTCAGAGGGAGAGGGGAGAGACAGAGAGTGAGTGAGAGAGAGAGAGAGAGAGGGAGAGAGACAGAGAGAGAGGGTAGGGGGGGTGGGAAAGAGGGAAGCTGTGAGGGCAGGTCTCCCCTGGGTGGGTGGGTGTTTGCTGGGGTGCACTCCCCAGATGGTAAGCACAATACAGTCTTATAGATGGTCTTGGGGTGGAGGGAGAAGATGTCTTCACCTGGGGCAGCTGGAGCCACCCAGGCACAGCATGCCCAACAATGTTAATGAACTGTTCATGTGTCTTCACCCAGGCAGCTCCAGCTAACCCAGGCCAGGCAATGGGGGAGGGGTGCTTCAGTGGTGTGTGGGGCCTAGTTGTAAGCAAGACCCCCACACACACTTCCACACACACAACCCCCCCCCCCCCGTGATGTTCCGGCCCTCGACCTAATCTTCTTTCCTCCCCCCACTGATAAAACAAAGTATTTTTAGGGAGTGCACCAGTTCACCCACCTGTTGAATGGTAATGGCTCTCCCTCCTTCCACACTGGATGTTGTTCCACAGGTTGTTACTTTCCCCCTCTCTCCAACTCTCTGCAGTAGTGAAGTTGTTGTTTCTGCTCTCCTCCTCTCCCTCTGGATGTTGTGAAATGTAGTCGGCCCCTTCCTCCTCCTCCTGGGCTTTTCACAGGGTTTCTCAAGGCCTTCAGGCAGGAGCAAAAGCAGAGAGCTCCTTCCCTCACTGCTCACAGCTCCAAATGATTAGGCCACACCTCCAACAGCTCTACATCTATTTTAGTTGAAAAACAGAAAGTGTTTGGTGTGCCCCCTGATTAAATGTGGGGACAAACCAAACACTTTCAAACGAGTGCCATCTTTTTTTTATTTTGTTTTGTTTTTTGTTTTTTTTTGGGGGTGGGGGGGAGTTTTGGGCACTAAAAGCACAAATTATTCAAGTGCCCCCTGGATAAAAGCGGGGTGGGTGGGGCACTAAAACCGGCAAATTAAATAAATTTACATTTAGACATAAAATCAAATTAAAATTTGGTTGCCGGGGGTGATGATGCACTCCAGTCCAACAGCTCTACAACTCTTGTAGAGTAAACAAAATAAACATTAGATCAAGTGCCCCCCGATCTGGGGGATACTCCAGACACTTTTAACTGCCCTCTTTTTTTATTTTTTGGGGGTTTTTTTGTGGGTTTTTTTGTGATTTATTTTTGTGATTTTTGGGGCATTAAATTGATATATTTTACAATTGCCCCCTATAAAAGCGGAGGGAGACACTAAAAATCCGGCAATTAAAACAAATTAAACTTTAAAACATATAAAATCAAATTAAAATTTGGTTGCCGGGGCTAATGATGTACTCCAGTCCCTCTGGCGCCCACCTCTCGCGGAAGGCCGCGAGCGTACCGGTGGACACCGCGCGCTCCATCTCCAGGGACACCCTGGCGCGGATGTAAGCGCGGAAGAGGGACAGGCAGTCAGGCTGAACGATCCCCTTGACCGCCCGCTGCCTGGACCGGCTGATGGCACCCTTGGCCATGCTCAGGAGCAATCCTACCCGCTCCCCTCCGCACAGGGTGCCCAAAGATCAGGAGTGTGGGACTGAAATGCAACCAGAAATTGTGGAGCAGCTCCTTTATATAATGAAACGGGCTGCAATCTCGCACATTCAATAAAAACATGAAACACGGACTCTTCCAGACCGCAGAAATTGCAGGCGGCCTGGGAGCCAGTGAACCGGTTTAAAAATTTGTTGCACGGGACTGCTCCGTGCACCACCCTCCAGGCCAAGTCCCCGATAAATAGTGGGAGGACTCCCGCGTAGAGTGCACTCCATCGGGGACCCCCGCCTCCTCCGGATGGCAAGATGGTACGCCATGGCGTGTCCGGACAGCAGACGAGGATGGCAAGGTTGAGAGTGTGCAGGAGCAGCCCGTACAGGAAACCCTTCCGTGCAGAACTGAAAGGCACAGACGGGATTTCCCCAAAGTTGCTCAAGTTGTGAGGCGCCGGCTTCCGAGGGAGGTTCCTGGGTTTGGCACTGATGAGGAATTCCGTCCGGACGGGGGTCAGTTCGGACGGGATCTCCCCACGTGCTTGAGCCTCCTCGACACACCTAACGGAGTCAGGGCCCAGAGCTGTTTTTAGCGACTCGATGGCATTGGCTGCATGGAGGACGTCGGCCGAATTTAGGCGCCGTGCCAGCATGTCTGGCGCAATCCAGCCCGCTTCTCCGCCACCGAGCAGGTCCCTGACCCTGGTCACCTCGCCAGCCAGAGCCCTCTCGTCTGACTGCCACCTAAAACCTTGGTCATGGAGGTACGGATTCCCGAGCAGCGGCTCCTGAAGGACAGCCGCCACTCCAGCCGGTGGAGAGCTGCGCTTGGTGGAGACTTTGTTCCAGACCCTGGTGAGTTCCTGGTAAAAGACAGGCAGCCACTGGATGGCGGTCCTGATGCCCCCCAGGCTCACAAACAGGAGCTGCATGTCGTAGTTGAGGCTGTTCTGCTGACGGAAGAAATACGTCGCCAGCTCACGCCACCTAGGAGGGGGTTCAATGTAAAGGTATCTCTGCAGGGTCTGAAGATGGAAAGTCGCCAGCTGGGTGCTGACGCATACCAATGACTGACCGCCCTCCCTAAGCGCCAACAGCTCTACAAGTCTTTTGGGAAGGGAACAAAATACACATTAGATCAAGTGCCCCCCGATCTGGGGGACACTCCAGACACTTAACTGTCCCTTTTTTTTAAAAAGTTTTTTGTTTCTTTTTTTGTTTTTTTTTTGTGGGTTTTTTTGTGATTTTTTTGGGGGGGCATTAAATTGATATATTTTACGTGCCCCCTATAAAAGCGGAGGGGGACACTAAAAAAAAACCCGGCAATTAAAACAAATTAAACTTTAAAACATAAAAATCAAATTAAAATTTGGTTGCCGGAGGTGACAATGCACTCCAGTCCCTCCAGTGCCCACCTCTCGCGGAAGGCCATGAGTGTACCGGTGGACACCGCGTGCTCCATCTCTAGGGACACCCTGGCCCGGATGTAAGCGCGGAAGAGAGGCAGGCAGTCAGGCTGAACGACCCCCTCGACCGCCCGCTGCCTGGACTGGCTGATGGCAACAGCTCTACAACTCTTTTGGAGTAAACAATAAACATTAAATCTTAAATATTAAATCGTGCCCCCGATCTGGGGGACACTCCAAACATTTCCCAAGGCCCTTTTTGGGTTTTTTTTGGTTTTTTTTGTATTTCTGTAGTTTTGTTTTGTGTTTTCTTTTGGGCTCTAAAACCATAATTTACAAGTGCCCCCTATAAAATGGGAGGGAGACACTAAAAAACCCGGCAATTAAAACAAATTAAACTTTAAAACATATAAAATCAAATTAAAATTTGGTTGCCGGGGGTGATAATGCACTCCAGTCCCTCCGGTGCCCACCTCTCGCGGAAGGCCGCGAGCGTACCGGTGGACACCGCGTGCTCCATCTCCAAGGACACCCTGGCCCGGATGTAAGAGCGGAAGAGAGGCAGGCAGTCAGGCTGAATGACCCCCTCGATCGCCCGCTGCCTGGACCGGCTGATGGCAACCTTGGCCGTGCCCAGGAGCAGTACTACGAGGAGGACCTCGGACCTACCCGCTCCCCTCCGCACAGGGTGCCCAAAGATCAGGAGTGTGGGACTGAAGTGCAACCAGAAATTGAGGAGCAGCCCTGTTAAATAATGGAACAGGGGCTGCAACCTCGCACATTCGATAAAAACGTGGAATACGGACTCTTCCAGACCGCAGAAATTGCAGGCGGCCTGGGAGCCCGTGAACCGACTTAAAAATTTATTGCACGGGACTGCTCCGTGCACCACCCTCCAGGCCAAGTCCCCAATAAATAGTGGGAGGACTCCCACATAGAGTGCCCTCCATCGGGGACCCCCGCCTCCTCCGGACGGCAAGATGGTACGCCATGGCGTGTCCAGATGGCAGCCGAGGATGGCAAGGTCGAGAGTGTGCAGGAGCAGCCCGTACAGGAAACCCCTCCGCGCAGAACTGAAAGGCACAGAGGGGATTTCCCCGAGGCGGCTCAAGTTGTGAGGCGCCGACTCCCAAGGGAGGTTCCGGGGTTTGGCGCCGATGAGGAATTCCGTCCGGACGGGGGTCAGTTCGGACGGGATCTCCCCACCTGCTTGAGCCTCCTCGACACCTAACAGAGTCAGGGCCCAGAGCTGTTTTTAGCGACTCGATGGCATCGGCCGCGCGGTGGCCGTTGGCCGAATTTAGGCTCCATGCCAGCATGTCTGGCGCCATCCAGCCTGCTCCTCCGCCATCGAGCAGGTCCCTGACCCTGGTCACCTCACCAGCCACAGCCCTCTCGTCCAACTGCCACCGAAAACCTCGGTCGTGGAGGTACGGATTCCCGAGCAGCGGCTCCTGCAGGACAGCCACCACTCCAGCCGGTGGAGAGCTGCGCTTGGTGGAGATTTTGTTCCAGACCCTGATGAGTTCCTGGTAAAAGACAGGCAGTCTCTGGACAATGGTCCTGATACCCCCCAGGCTCACAAACAGGAGCTGCGTGTCGTAGTTGAGGCTGAGCTGCTGGCGGAAGAAATACGTCGCCAGCGCACGCCTCCTAGGAGGGGGCTCAACGTAAAGGTATTTCTGCAGGGTCTGAAGACGGAAAGTCGCTAGCTGGGTGCTGACGCACACCAATGACTGACCGCCCTCCCTAAGCGCCAACAGCTCTACAACTCTTTTGGGGGGGGGTACAAAATAAACATTAGATCAAGTGCCCCCCGATCTGGGGGACACTCCAGACACATTTAACTGCCCTCTTTTTTCATATTTTTGGGGGTTTTTGGGGTTTTTTTGGGGGGAGTTAAAATTATATATTTTACAAGTGCCCCCTATAAAAGGGGAAGGGCTCACTAAAAACGCAGGATTTAAAACAAATTAAACTTTAAAACATGTAAAATCAAATTAAAATTTGGTTGCCGGGGGTGACAATGCACTCCAGTCCCTCCGGCGCCCACCTCTCGCGGAAGGCCACGAGCGTATCGGTGGACACCGCGTGCTCCATCTCTAGGGACACTCTGGCCCGGATGTAAGCACGGAAGAGAGGCAGGCAGTCAGGCTGAACGACCCCCTCCATCGCCCGCTACCTGGACCGGCTGATGGCAACAGCTCTACACACCTGTGAGCATACTCAGAGGTGCATACATTAAAGTACGTTTTTTTAGGAGCATCTGAAACGAGGAAAGAGAGCCAGAGAGGTTCAGGGAGGGAATTCCAGAGCTTAGGGCCTTGGCAGCTGAAGGCACGCCCATCAATGATGGAGCGATTGAAATCAGGGATACCCAAGAGGCCATAATTAGAGAAGCGCAGATATCTAAGAGGGTTGTAGGTCTATAGGAGATGTCAGAGACAGGGAAAGGTGAGGCTATGGAGGGATTTGAAAACAAGGATGAGAATTTAATAATCGAGTCAGTGCTTAGCAGGGAGCCTGTTATGTATTTAACCCCATGTAACCTGTATAACACTACCACTAGAGGGCATACCTGTTGGAGTCCCAATTGATCCCAGTATCTCTTGGGAGCACGGTATATCAGCAGGCCACCCATGAGGTACCTGCACTCTGGAGTCTTATTAAAGGAGCTATGGTCACACTTGTTCATTGTACACAGTGCTCAGTTTCATCCTTTATTGTGAACGTATCAATTGGCGACGAGGTAACGAACAACCGTGCGAAAATGCAAAGAACAGATGGTATCCTGGAGAAGTTCTCAGAAAGGGATGATTGGGAGACCTTCGTGGAGAGACTCGACCAATATTTTGTGGCCAACGAGTTGGAAGGGGACGAGAACGCTTCCAAATGAAGGGCGATCCTCCTAACTGTCCGTAGGGCAACAACCTTTGGCCTCATGAAGAATCTCCGAGCTCAGGCAAAACCAACAGCTAAATCGTATGAAGAATTGTGTACGCTGGTCCGGGAGCACCTAAATCCTAAGGAAAGCATTTTGATGGCGAGATATCGGTTCTACACGTGTCAACGGTCGGAGGGCCAGGAAGTGGCAAGCTATGTCGCTGAACTAAGGCGCCTCGCAGGACATTGCAAATTTGGCAGATTCCTGGAACAAATGCTTCGAGACTTTTTTGTACTGGGCATTGGCCATGAGGTAATCCTTCGCAAACTGTTGACTGTTGAAACTCTGAATCTAAGTAAAGCCATAACGATAACCCAGGCATTTATGTCCACCAGCGATAACACCAAACAGATTTCGCAGAGTAAAGAAATTTCAGCCAGTACTGTGCACAAAGTAACGTCAATTTTTGAGCAGGAATATACATGGCAGAACGTACACGCTGGCTGCTGCTGCCTGACCTCAGATGACCCAGAGTCCGCCATCAATCATTAATGCGAAGCAGTTAACACCTTGTTGGCGCTGTGGAGGTGATCATCGGCCCCATCAATGCCGCTTCGAGCACTATGCATGCAACAGTTACAGAACAATAGGGTTCCTCCAGCGAATGTGCAGGCGAGCTGCAAACCCTGCAAACCCTGCAAACCCCCACCTTGCAGAGGAAGACAGATCCACTGTGGATCAGGCTTAATTGGAGACTCGTAACGAGGAGGCAAAAGTGTACGGGGTACAAACATTCACCACGAAATGTCCACCAATAATGTAATGTTGAAAGTTGAACTGAATGGAATTCCAGTATCTATGGAACTGGACGCAGGGCGAGTCAATCCATAATGAGTAAAAAGGCCTTCGACAGGCTGTGGGGCAAGAAGGCACATAGGCCCAAGCTTAGCCCCATTCACACCAAACTAAGGACTTACACCAAGGAACTAATCCCTGTAATTGGCAGTGCAGAAGTCAAAGTCTCCTATGATGGAGCAGTACACGAGCTCTTGCTGTGGATTGTGCCAGGGATGGCCCCACATTGTTTGGCAGAAGCTGGCTGGGAAAAATCCACTGGAACTGGGACGACATCCGAGCGCTTTCGTCCGTCGACGATGCCTCATGTGCCCAGGTTCTGAGCAGGTTTCCATCGTTGTTAGAGCCAGGCATTGGAAACTTCTCGGGGGCGAAAGTGCAGATCCATTTGGTTCCCGGTACGCGACCCATCCACCAGAAGGCACGGGTGGTACCATACATGATACATGAGAAAGTGGAAATTGAGCTGGACAGGCTGCAGCGAGAAGGCATCATCGTGCCAGTGGAATTCAACGAATGGGCTAGTCCAATTGTCCCGCTCCTTAAGAGGATGGCATGGTCAGAATTTGTGGGGACTATAAAGTAACGATTAACCGTTTCACTACAGGACCAGTACCCGCTATCCAAGGCAGACAACCTATTTGCGACCCTGGCTGGAGGGAAGACGTTCACCAAACTGGACCTGACCTCTGCCTACATGACGCAGGAGCTGGAGAAGTCTACGAAAGGCCTCACCTGCATCAACACGCACAAAGGTCTGTTCATCTATAACAGATGCCCATTCGGGATTCGGTCGACCACAGCAATCTTCCAACGGAACATGGAGAGCCTGCTAAAGTCGGTTCCTCACACCGTAGTTTTCCAGTACGACATACTGGTTACAGGTCGGGACACCACTGAGCACCTGAAGAATCTGGAAGAGGTTCTCAGTCGGTTGGATCGTGTGGGGCACAGGTCGAAACGCTCAAAGTGTGTTTTCCTGGTGCAGGAGATCGAGTTCTTAGGAAGAAGAATCGCGGCAGACGGCATCAGACCCACCAACGCCAAGACGGAGGCCATCAAGAACGTGCCGAGACCACAGAACGTGACGGAGCTGCGGTTGTTCCTGGGACTATTTCAGTAATTTCCTACCTGGGTTAAGCACGCTGCTAGAACCCCTACATGCTATTTACAATATACATTAATGATTTAGATGAAGGAATTGAATGTAACATCTCCAAGTTTGCAGATGACACTAAGCTGGGTGGCAGTGCGAGCTGCGAGGAGGATGCTAGGAGGCTGCAGGGGGACTTGGACAGGTTAGGTGAATGGGCAAATGCATGACAGATGCAGTATAATGTGGATAAGTGTGAGGTTATCCACTTTGGTGGCAAAAACAGAAAGGCAGATTATTATCTGAATGGTGACAGATCATTAAAAGGGGAGGTGCAACAAGACCTGGGAGTCATTGTACATCAGTCATTGAAGGTAGGCATGCAGGTACAGCAGGCAGTGAAGAAAGCTAATGGCATGCTGGCCTTCATAGCGAGGGGATTTGCGTGTAGGAGCAGGGAGGTCTTATTGCAGCTGTACAGGGCCTTGGTGAGATCACACCTTGAGTATTGTGTGCAGTTTTGGTCTCCTAACCTGAGGAAGGACATTCTTGCTATTGAGGGAGTGCAGCGAAGGTTCACCAGACTGATTCTCGGGATGGCAGGACTGACATATAAAGAAAGACTGGATCGACTAGGCTTATATTCACTGGAATTTAGAAGAATGAGAGGAGATCTCATAGAAACATATAAAATTCTGATGAGATTGGACAGGTTAGATGCAGGAAGAATGTTCCCGATGTTGGGGAAGTCCAGAACCAGAGGTCACAGTCTAAGGATAAGGGGTAAGCCATTTAGGACCGAGATGAGGACAAACTTCTTCACTGAGAAAATTGTGAACCTGTGGAATTCTCTACCACAGAAAGTTGTTGTGGCCAGTTCATTAGATATATTCAAAAGGGAGTTAGATGTGGCCCTTACAGCTGAAGGGATCAAGCGGTATGGAGAGAAAGCAGGAATGGGCTACTGAAGTTGCATGATCAGCCATGATCATATTGAATGGTGGTGCAGACTCGAAGGGCCGAATGGCCTACTACTGCACCTATTTTCTATGTTTCTATGCGCTACTATGCAAAGGGAGATGACTGGGTATAGGGGAATTCACAAGAGGTTGCATTTAAGAAAGCCAGAAATCTGTTGTGTTCAAACAAACTGCTTGTCCTGTATGACCCTTGTAAAAGATTAGTGCTAGCTTGCGATGCGTCGTCATACGGGGTCGGGTGTGTGTTACAACAGTCTAATGAATCGGGGATTTTGCAACCGGTCACTTATGCTTCCAGGAGTTTGTCCAAGGCCGAAAGGGCCTACAGCATGATTGAAAAAGAGGCTCTGGCATGCGTTTACTGGGTAAAGAAGATGCACCAGTACTTATGTGGCCTCAAGTTTGAGCTTGAAACTGACCACTAGCCGCTCATATCGCTGTTCTCTGAGAGCAAAGGGATTAACACCAATGTCTCTGCCCACATCCAAAGATGGGCGCTCACACTGTCGGCATACAACTATGTAATCCGCCACAGACTAGGCACAGAGAACTGCACAGATGCTCTCAGTCAGCTGCCATTGCCCACCACCGGGGTGGAAATGGCACAGCCAGCGGACTTGCTCATGGTAGTGGATGCATTCGAAAATGAGAAGTCCCCCGTTACGGCCCACCAGATCAGGACTTAGACCAGCCAGGATCCTTTACTGTCCTTGGTAAAAACCTGTGTCCTCCATGGGAACTGGTCCAGCGTACCAGCGGAGATGCAGGAGGCAATTAAGCTGTTCCATAGGCGCAAGGACGAAATGTCCATACAGGCAGACTGATTGTCTATCCACCCAGGCATCGTAATGATGAAAGCCATAGCTAAATCCGATATGTGGTGGCCCGGCATCGACTCAGATTTAGAGTCATGCGTTCGCCATTGCAACACTTGCTCTCAGCTGAGCAATACACCCAGAGAGGCACCGCTAAGTTTGTGGTCGTGGCCCTCCAAACCGTGGTCGAGGATCCACGTCGAAGATCCACGTGGACTATGCAGGCCCATTTCTAGGCAAAATGTTTTTGATTGTCGTGGACGCTTACTCAAAATGGATTGAATGTACAATAATGTCTGTAAGCACGTCCACGGCCACTACTGAAAGCCTACGAACCATATTTGCCATGCACGGCCTGCCTGATGTCCTCGTCAGCGACAATGGGCCATATTTCACCAGCGCTGAATTCAAGGAATTCATGATCCGCAATGGGATCAAGCACGTCACATCTGTCCCGTTCAAGCCCGCATCCAACGGCCAGGCAGAACGGGCAGTTCAGACCATCAAACAAAGCCTGAAAGGCGTGTCGGAAGGCTCCCTGCAAAGCCGACTATCCCGTGTGCTGCTCAGTTACCGCACCAGACCCCATTCACTCACCGGAGTTCCCCCAGGCGAGCTGCTCATGAAAAGGGCGCTCAAAACAAGGCTCTCTCTTGTCCACCCTGATCTCCATGATCACGTAGAGGGCAGACGGCATCAACAAAGTGTAGACCATGAGTGTTGTATATATGGATTTTCAAAATGTATTTGATAAAGTATCTCATAACAGATGTATTTGGTTAATAGAAGCACATGGTATTCAAGGGATGGTAATAACTGGGTATGTATATGGCTCAGGAATAGGAGACAGAGAGTTGTGATGAATGGATGTTTTTCTAACTGCAGTGGGGTCCCTCAGGGATTGGTGTCAGGATCATTGTTTTTCTTGTTATATATAAACGACATTGACTTGTGTATAGGGAGTACAATTTCAAAGTTTGCAAATGATACAAAACTTGGCAATGTCGTAAATAGTGAGGAGAATGGTATCAGATTTCAGGAGGACATAAACAGACTAATGAAATGGGCAAACATATGGCAAATGCAATTTAATGTGGATCAGTGTGAAGTGATGCACTTTGGAGGAACAACATGGAGAGGCAGTACAATCTAATAGGTAGTATATTGAAAGGAGTGCAAGAGTAGAGGGACCTAGAGGTGCATAGTCACAAATCTTGAAGGTGGCAGGGCAAGTTGATAAGGCAGTTAAGATGCATTGAATACAAAAACAAGGAAGTCATGTTAAACCTTTACAAATCACTGGTTAGGTGTCAGCTGGAGTATTGATTACAATTCTGGGCGCCACACTTTAGGAAGGATGTTAAGGCCTTGGAAAGGTTTACCAGAATGATGCGGTACAGTATGCTACTGTTATGTTACTGGACTAGTAATCCAAATGTCTGGACTAATGATCCAGAGACATGAGTTCAAATCCCACAATGGCAGCTGGGAATTTAAATTCAGTTAATTAAAAAAATCTGGAATAAAAACCTCGTTTCAGTATTGTTGACCATAAAACTACCGGATTGTTGTAAAAACCCATCTGGTTCACTGATGTTCTTCAGGGAAGGAAATCTGCCATCCTTGTCTGGTCTGGCCTATATATGACTCCAAACCAGCAGCAAAGTGGTTGATTCTTAACTGCCCTCTGAAATAGCCTAGTAAGCCACTCAGTTATACCAAACCATTACATAGGATGGTGTGTGATTTGGAGAGGAACTTGCATATGGTGGTGTTCCCATACGCCTGCTGCCCTTGTCCTTCTAGGTGGTAGAGGTTGCGGGTTTGGGAAGTGCTGATGAAGAAGTCTGGTACACACTGCAGCCACTGTGTGCCGGTGGTGGAGGGAGTGAATGTTTCAGGTGGTGGATGGGGTGCCAGTCAAGTGGGCTGCTTTGTCCTGGAAGGTGTTGAGCTTCTCGAGTGTTGTTGGAGCTGCACTCATCCAGGCAAGTGGAAAGTATTCCATCACACTCTTGACTTATGCCTTGTACATAATGGAAAAGCTTTCTTTTTTATTCGTTCCTGGGTTGTGGGCATCACTGGCAAGGCCAGCATTTATTGCCCATCCCTAATTGCCCTTGAGCAGGTGGTGCTGAGCCCTATTTTTGAACCGCTGTAGTCCATAGTGCTGTTAGGGAGGGAGTTCCAGAATTTTGAACCAGCGACTATGAAGGAACGGCCCAAGTAAGGATGGTGTGTGACTTGGAGAGTAACTTAGAGATGATGGTTTTCCCATGCGCCTGCTGCCCATGTCCTTCTTGGTGGTAGAGGTTGTGGGTTTGGGAGGTGCTTTGGCCAGTTGCTGCAGTGCATCTTGCAGATGGTACACACTGCAGCCACGGTGCACTGGTGGTGAAGGGATTGCATATTTAAAGTGGTGGATGGGGTAGCGGCTGCTTTGTCCTGAATCATGTCAGAGGGAGTGAATGTTTAAGATGGGGTGCCAATCAAGGGGGCTGCTTTGTCCGGGATGGTGTTGAGCTTCTTGAGTGTTCTTGGAGCTGCACTCTTCCAGGCAAGTGGAGAGTATTCGATCTCACTCCTCACTTGTGTCTTATAGATGGTAGAAAAGCTTTGGGGAGTCAGGTGAGACTCCCATAAACTGCTTCATTTTCTGAGGAGTTGCGAATGAAACTGAACACTGTGCAATCATCAGCGAACATCCCCACTTCTGACCTTATGATGGAGGGAAGGTCATTGATGAAGCAGCTGAAGATGGTTGGGCCTAGGACACTTGTCTGAGGAACTCCTGCAGCGATATCCTGGGGTTGGGATGATTTTCCACCAACAACCACAACCATCTTCTTTTGTGCTAGGTATGACTCCAGCCAGTGGAGAGTTTTCCCCTGATTCACATTGACTTCAATTTTATTAGAGCTCCTTGATGCAACACTTGGTCAAATGCTGCCTTGATATCAAGGACAGTCACTCTCACCTCACCTCTGGAATTCAGCTCTTTTGTCCATGTGTGGACCAAGGCTGTAATGAGGTCTGGAGCCAAGTGGTTCTGGAGGAACCCAAACTGAGCATTGGTGAGCAGGTTATTGGTGAGTAAGTGCCACTTGATAGCTCTGTCGACTACACCTTTTATCACTTTGCTGATGATTGAGAGTAGATTGATGGGGTAGTAATAGGCCGAATTGGATTTGGCCTGTTTTTTGTGGACATGACATACCTGGGCAGTTTTCCACAATGTCAAGTTGTAGCTATACTGGAACATCTGAGCTTGAAGCACGGCTAGTTCTGCAACACAAATCTTCAGCACGGCAGCTGGGATAATGTGGTGGCCCATAGCCTTTGCTGTATCCAATGCGTACAGCCGTTTCTTGATATCACGTGGAGTGAATTGAATTGGCTGGAGACTGGCTTTGGTGATGGTGAGGACCTCAGGAGAAGGCCGAGATGGATCATTGACTCGGCACTTCTAGCTGAAGAAGGTTGCAAACGCTTCAGCCTTTTCTTTTGAACTCGTGTGCTGGCCTCCGCCATCATGGAGGATGGGGAGGTTCATGGAGCTTCCTCCTCCCTTGGGGTTCAGTAGGTGAGTCACTTGCCACTGAATACTCAGCCTCTGACCAGTATTTATGTAACTGGTCCAGTTCAGTTTCTGGTCAATGGTGATGGTAGTGGGGGATTTGATGCTGGTAATGCTATTGAATGTCATGGGGAGGTGGTTAAACCTTCTTTGTTGGTTATTGCCTGGCACTTGTGTGGTACGAATGTTACTTGCCACTTATCAGCACAAGCCTGAATGTTGTCCAGGTCTTGCTGCAAGCGGGCACGGACTACTTCATTATCTGAAGAGTTGTGAATGGCACTGAATACTATTGTTTTTGCTTACAAAGATTGTGCATCTCAAACCATGCCAACATATTTAGTTCTAGGAAAGGTAGCAGTAGACTGATGGTAATTATAAAATCACAGCTAACTGCACTGATATGCGAATATCATATAAATGTTCACATGATTGTTCTTGCTGTCATCTTTGTTGCTAATATGAAAACATGTCATTCTGAATCTTTAAACACATACAAACATAAAAGAAAAAAAATGAGAAAAGAGCATTTAAGCCTGTTGTGCCCATCTTGTGCACAAACCTTATGCACCATCTTCTCCAGTCATTAGTAATGCTAACTCCTGGAGGAGATAAAAGTGAAATCATTTTGCAACCAATTTCAGGAAATGTTCCAGCAAATTCCTCTCTGATACCCTAAGGCAATCAAGCAAGCTCCAGGAGACCGTAACTGCCCATGACACATCACTAGCTAGATTGAACTAACCCACATACTCATTATAGTCAGTGCTGAAGTTACAGTGGATTTGATTAGACTCTGACCTCAGTGACCAGAGTATGAATACCAGCCTCAGATGGGAAAGTTTCACAAGTCTGGGTCAGATTTACTGAGGAAGGTAAAACTGTCCAGAGAAATCATTTCTTCACATATTCCTTTCAATTCAAAGTTGCTTCATTCAAATTATTTATTAATTTTATTTTTTTTTCAATGCAAAAAAGATAAATACTGTTTTAATTAAGTTGCTAACTCGAATTACTGGATAACCTGAATTGTTTCCATCCAAAAAGTAACTTTGAAATAATAAGTAGACTGTATTTGTCTGACACCTGGTGAGTCAAAGAGACACACCATGGATTCCCACAGATGGGAACTGCACTGAACTCCTGACCTATCATTTAATGACTAGCTCAAGTTCAAGCATGCCTCCAGGCTACCAGCTACCATTTTGTAAATAATAATGGTCTGAGTTTTGATAACCATTGTCAGCCTTGGCTCAGTTGATAGCACACACATCTTTGAGTCAGAACATCATAGGTTCAAATCCCACTCCAGGGATTTGAGCACATAATTCAGGCTGACACTCCAGTGCACTACTGAGCGAGTGCTGTATTGTCGGATGAGACATTAGACCAAGCCCCTTCTGCCCTCAGGGGAACGTAGAATATCCCATGACACTATTTGGAGAAAAGTAGCTGAGTTCTTTTGGTGCCTTGGTCAATATTTATCCCATACATGTGGAATTTGAAATGATTAAAGATTATGAACCTGCACCCTGAAATTCTGCAGGGGCTCTTTGATCTCCCGTTGGATTTCAGTAGGAGACTGGCAGAACCCCCATGGAATTTCAAGTCCCTGTTTATTTTGTATCATTTAATGGACAGATAACATTTACCTTTCAGTTTGTAAATACTTACGGTTCATATTTTTGGGAAAGGTTAAGGGCCTTCATTATATAATACCATCCACAAACTTCACTTTACTTTGGTGCTTGACTGTAGGCAGAATCCTAAATGCCGCCAATGTGATTCTGGATTAGGTTTTACAAAATCTTCTATTTTGATTGTATTGAGTTAAGATTGGCATCACTCCCAGCTGTGCCTTCTGGCTGCCAGAAAAATAATTCTTTAACAATAATATGTCTTCTCATTGCATTGGATGGCGAGCTTCCATTTAAACAAAGGCAGAACAATGAAACTGTCAAATATACACATAGAATAATGGATACGTAGCAAGGAGTTAAACAGCTATAACACAATTGAGGGATTCAAACAATATCATAACCCACAATAGGGATTTGTTAATGTCATCTGAATCTCAAGATTGTGTTACCTCCTTGACCTGCTTCCTGGGTCTCTGTTACTTTACATTCTGTGAGATGCACAAGGAACTTTTATTTTTATCTTGTGTGAAAATTTAAAAATAATATTTCAATTTTTGTTCTACAATGTATGTGACTGTAAAGAAATATACAATTGTAGCATTGTGAATTTGGTGGGATCCTGAGAGAAGACATGAGCCATGTTTGCAGGGGATAGCCCTTGTCCCCAAACAGCCAACCTCTCACTGTGCAGGGGCAGAGAGTGGGGAATGGTGGATTGCTGCAATATAAAGGCAGCTGACAGGAAAGTGGACACAGATCTGCATGATGCACTGCTGGTGATCACACGTCAGATGCACATTAACAGAGTGGAAGTATTAGCGATTCTTAAAGGCAGTGGGGTCATCGAAAGGAGCCCGCAGGTAGACACAGGTGTAGGGGAAGCCTGCAATCTGTGCGTACCCTAGAGCTGCTAAGTGCAAGCATGTTACTGATATCCCCTGTGACAGCCTCAAAGGAGCCAGAGGCAAAGAAGTTGAAGGCTGTCGTGACCTTGACTGCAACATACAATGCAACACTTGATGTGGCAGTTGGTGGCAGGTCTTGTTGCAGGAAGCAACACAAATTTGTGACAGCCTCCCTTGAAAAGTACAGACCCCTTATGCACTGCTCTTCAGAGCACTCTGGGTACATTGTCCTGGGTCAATACACTCTGTTGGAAGGGTAAGGATTCCTGTGAGCAGAGCAGGCTTCCTTCTACCTGGTCTCCCTGCTGCAGCTCTGTTTGCTCCTTCCTGCTGTTGTTCCTCTTCTTTCTCATCTAGCCAGAGTCGAATTGCCAGAAGGTTCCCTTATGAGAAGCACCTTAAGAGTTCAGAACATTGTTCAGCCACTACAAGCCATTTGAAATCATCTAATACAAACACATTGGCCTTGATATTAGGCCCCCTCATGATGGGCGGAAGAGGACATCTCTCTCATGGCCTCTTTTCCCTTTGCTTATCTTCGAGCCCCCCACCCTCAACCTCAATCGCTCTTGTCATGTATGTAACCACAATGCAACACCACTGTATTACTGTATACACTCAACCTAGATGCACACCTTGACCACAAGGGGTGAACTTGTGGGAGACACTCCTTACCTGATCACACAGGTATAAAAAGGGAGGTCCCACGCAGGGTCATCATGTTTGGAGTCCTGTGAATAAAGAGTTCAGGTCACAGAGTGACCTTGTCCCCAGAATGTGCCTCGTGTGGTTTCATACTGCAGAGTAAGGACTTTACATTGGCGACGAGAAACGGGAATTCATGACTCACAAGAATGGCCACTGGTAGCACAGCGGAATGATACTGTGTTGGGGAAGACTGGGACGATTTTGTCGAGAGGCTTCAGTAAAGCTTCGTTACGAAAGAATGGCTGGGGGCTGCAGCGGCCGACAAGCGAAGGGCTCATCTTTTGACCAGCTGCGGACCAAAGACTTACGCGCTCATGAAGGACTTACTAGCACCCGAAAAGCCGGCGGACAAAACCTTTGAAGAACTTAGCAAATTGATCGGGGAGCACCTCAAACCGGCGAGTAGCATACATATGGCCCAACACATATTCTACACCCACCGACATTGTGAAGGACAGAGCATAGCGGACTTCGTAGCGGACCTCCGGCGTTCAGCCAGCCTCTGTAAGTTCACAGACGCCTGCAGGGGGGAGATGCTAAGGGACTTCTTTATCGAAGACATCGGTCATGCGGGAATTTTCCGCAAATTAATTGAGACCAAGGATTTGACCTTGGAAGTGGCGGCGTTGATATGATAGCTCAAACTTTCATGGCGGGGGAGGAGGAGACGAAAATAATATACGCGCGCAATTCTGCCTCTAACGCGGCGATGGATCAGGGAGTCAACATCATCAATGTGACTCAGAGTCCCGCAGGCAGGCAGGGGCAGTCCGACACTCCCCAGGCAGCAATAAACCCCAGAGTAGGACTTCAACAAAGACAATGGCAGGCTGAACGGACATTCACGCCATCACAGTGGACAATGCGGCCCGGGATGGGGCCATTGACACCCACCAATAGGGTACTTAAGAGCAGTCAAAGGGACAGTCAGTGCAGAATGGCTGGCCGTAGTCCCTTTGTTCCAAACAATGGAAACTTTAACTCATGCTGGAAGTGTGGGGGAAAACACTCAGCTAGATCTTGAAGATTTCAACAGTTTGTCTGCAGGAACTGCAATCTCAGTGGCCACTTAGCTCGAATGTGCAGGAAGTCTGCAACCAGACTAATATATGAGGCGGATGGACCAGAAGAGGGTTCTTTGAGGCAGGATGACTTTTGGGGCAAATCGATGGACGCCGAGGTTCAGCGAGTCCATGTGGCGAATATTCACAATTCATACACCAAAACGCCACCAATGATGGTGAGGGTTTTATTAAACAGTATCCCAGTACGCATGGAGCTGGACACTGAGGCCAGCCAGTCACTCATGGGCGTTCAGCAATTTGAGAAGCTATGGCCACTTAAAGCCAGTAGACCCAAATTAGCACGTATTGAGACAAAATTACAGACTTACACTAAAGAAATCATTCCAGTGCTAGGCAGTGCAATGTTGGCTGTCACACACAATGGGTTAGTGAATCGGCTGCCACTCTGGATTGTCCCGAGTATTGATCCCGCACTGTTAGGGAGGAGCTGGTTAGCCGAGATGAACTGGAAATGAGGGGATGTTCACGCAATGACATCTGTGGAGCGAAGTTCGTGCTCACAAGTCCTACAACAATTCGATTCACTATTCTAACCTGGTGTCGGGACTTTCAAAGGCACTAAAGTAGTGATACACATCAACCCGAACGCCAGGCCAGTGCACCACAAAGCCAGAGCGGTGCCGTATGTGATGCGGGAAAAGATTGAGAGCGAATTGGACCGGTTGTTGAGAGAGGGCATCATCTCGCCTGTTGGATTCAGCGACTGGGCGAGCCCCATCGTTTCCGCCCTAAAAGCGGATGGCTCTGGCAGGATCGACTACAAGGCCACCATAATCCGGTGTCCCTACGAGACCAATACCCGCTCCCAAGAGCGGAAGACCTCTTCGCCACGCTGGCAGGCGGCAAGCTGTTCACCAAGTTGGACCTCACTTCAGCCTATATGACCCAGGAACTGGCCGATGAATCTAAGCTTCTGACCACCATCACCATGCACAAGGGACTGTTCATTTATAACAGGTGCCCGTTTGGCATTCGATCAGCGGCCGCGATTTTTCAACAAAACATGGAAAGCCTGCTTAAATCCATTCCGGGAATGATCGTATTCCAGGACGGCATCCTCATCATGGGTCGAGACACCGAGGAATACCTCCACAACCTGGAGGAGGTGCTACGCCGACTGGACCGGGTAGACCTGCGACTCAAGAAGTCTAAATGTGTGTTCTTAGCTCCTGAGGTTGAGTTTCTGGGCAGGAGGGTTGCTGCAGATGGGATTCGGCCCACCGAATCCAAAACAGAGGCGATTCGACGAGCATCCAGGCCCTGCAACACATCGGAATTGCGTTCATTCCTGGAACTGTTGAACTATTTCGGGAACTTTCTGCTGAACTTGAGCACGTTGTGCTCCTGCATAAGGGTCGCGATTGGTTTTGGGGGGACTGTCAGGAACGGGCTTTTGATCGGGCGCAAAGCCTACTTTGTTCAAACAAATTGTTGACCCTGTACAACCCCTGTAAAAAAATTGGTTCTGACATGTGATGCATCGTCCTATGGGGTTGGGTGCGTGTTGCAGCAGGGCAATGCTGAGGGTCAACTACAACCTGTGGCTCTCTCAAGCAGAACGGGGATATGGGATGGTCGATAAAGAAGCGCTTGCATGTGTCTGTGATGTAAAAAAAATGCATCAGTACCTCTTTGGTAGGAGGTTTGAATTAGAGACGGACCACAAGCCATTAACATCCCTGTTGTCCGACAGCAAGGTTATCAGTGCCAACGCATCAGCTCACATACAGCAATGGGCTTTCACGCTGGCTGCTTATGACTACTCCATCCAGCACCGGCCCGGCACTGAAAATTGCGCTGACGCGCTCAGCAGGCTTCCACTGGCCACCACTGAGGGGGCAGCGGAGCAAAGCGCTGAGATGGTCATGGATGTCGATGCCTTTAAGACAGCGCAGGCTCCCCCATCACAGCCCGCCAGATCAAAATCTGGACAAACAGAGATCCCCTCCTATCCCTGATTAAGAAATGTGTCCTGGAGATTGTGTGCCCGCACACAGAGCATGCCCTGAGGAGGTCAGACCGTTCCACAGACGGATGGATGAGCTCTCCATCCAATTTGACTGGGCAGCCGGGTAGTTATGTCCCAGAAGGGCTGGGAGGCATTCATCAGGGAACTCCACAGCGAGCACCCAGGCATTGTGCTGATGAAGGCCATTGCCCGGTCACACGTTTGGTGGCCTGGAATTGATTTAGACCTGGAACACTGTGTTCGCAGGTGCACGACGTGTGCCCAGCTGGGTAATGCCCCCAGGGAGGCCCCGCTCAGCCCGTGGCCCTGGCCGACCAGGCCATGGTCAGGCATTCATGTTGACTACGCGAGCCCGTTCATGGGAAAGATGTTCCTTATTGTGGTAGATGCGTACTCGAAATGGATCGAGTGCATCATTCTGAATTCATGCACGTCATCCACCACTGTGGAAAGCCTATGTGCGATCTTTGCAACCCATGGCGTCGGACATCCTGGTTAGTGATAATGGCCCATGTTTCACAAGCTACGAATTCCAAGAGTTTATGTTGGGCAATAGCATCAACCATGTCAGGACTGCGCCATTCAAGCTGGCCTCCAATGGCCAGGCGGAACATGCAGTCCAAATCATTAAGCAAGGTATGCTCAGGATTCAAGGACCCTCCCTACAATGCCGCCTATCGTGTCTCCTGCTGGCCTATAGATCCCAATCGCACTCGCTCACGGGGGTCCCGCCCGCAGAGCTACTAATGAAATGGACACTCAAAACTCGGTTGTCCCTCATTCACCCAATCCTGACCGACATAGTTGAGGGCAAGCGCAAGTTACAAAATGAGTACCATGACCGTAATTCGAGGGGGAGATGTATAGAAATAAATGATCCTGTATTCATCCTCAATCATGCCTTGGGGCCCAAATGGCTTGAGGGCAATGTAATTGACAAAGTGGGGAATAGGGTCATCGTGGTAAAACTCAACTTTGGTTAGATATGCCGTAAGCATCTGGACCAAGTCAAAAAAAGGTTCAGCATCGACACAGAGGAACCTGAAGAAGACCATGAGATGGAGCTCACAACACCGCCAGTGAACGAGCAACAAGAGCAATCAGAAGAATGCATAGTCCCTGCGGTCAGCCCGGACAGGCTGGAATCTACCACAGGTAATAGACAATCATGTCAGTGTTCAACAACCAGAGCCCCAACTGCGGCGCTCCATGAGGGAGCATAGACCACCTGAAAGACTAAACCTATGATCCCAATAAGACTTTGTGGGGGGAGGTGATGTCATGTATGTAACCACAATGTAACACCACTGTATTACTGTATACACTCAACCTAGATGCACACCTTGACCACAAGGGGTGAACTTGTGGGAGACACTCCTTACCTGATCACACAGGTATAAAAAGGGAGGTCCCACACAGGGTCATCGTCTTTGGAGTCCTGTGAATAAAGAGTTAAGGTCACAAAGTGACCTTGTCCCCAGAATGTGCCTCATATGGTTTCATACTGTAGAGTAAGGACTTTACAGCTCCTACATGCCTGGGACCGTCCCCAAGCGTCCCCAGCTGCAGCCTACTGATGTTAGGTTTTGTCCTGGCTGCCAGCCAGGCTGTCAATTTGTCGGGCTGCTGGGCGGGAAACGGAATAATAAAGGTTAATGAGGTTCTGTAGTTATGTTCAGCAGTACTTCCATGTCCACTGGCCTTGCCAGGTTCTTCAGCCATTTTAAGCATCCCCGCACGCTCCCCGCCTTTCCATAAATATCGAGGCCATTGTCTCCAAATCCATTGCAAATTTTTAGTTAAGAATAAGTGAGGATCACTTTAAATATTGGTGGAAATGGCTATCTTTCAATTTGTAACCCACATGGTTTGTTAATGGGTTGAGGAACTGTCGGAAGCAATGTGGAGAAGTTGAAAATGGTGTTTGGGTCTGACAGTGTCATTTGACCCCAATTTGCAAGCATTAATGTTGACGCACCTGTATCCGCTGTGAACTCTGGCCTCTAAATTGATATCTGCTTGAAAATCGGAATGGTAGGACATTCCTCCATGTCTTTTCTTGCTGATCCTGGGCATTTCACACCAGGTAATCACCTTCATTATTTTGCATGGAGTTGAAGTAAGACTAATAGGCCTGTAGCTGCCTGTATCTGTTTTGCCACCCTTTTGGAATTATGGGAATAACTTTGACATGTTTCCAACTAACTGGTAGCTTTCCAATATCCATTGATTCCCTCATAATAATTGTCAATGCATCACAAATCTCCTCACTAGTCACTCTCAATAAATACCATCTAACTCTTAGTCGGCTGGATTTTCGGCTCGCTTGTACCTCTGTTAGCACTCCGGAGGGGCGGTAACGGATGTTTCTAGGCGTTACGGTCAGTGTCCAACTTTTACTGCCTGGGCAGCAAATTCGGCTCATGGTTTGCAGCGGCGCAAAAACTTACCGCCCCATTCTCTAGTTTCACTGAGATCATGATGTCAATCGTTGTGCGGTGCTCCACTAGCACCCTGGATGCAATATTAGGCCCTAACATCTCATTATACGCCTGGCCCAGGAAACGTCTGAAAAATGAGGGGTTTCCAGGGTGCAGCAGGCAGTATGGGCAGAGTATTTAAATGGAGAGATGAGGATCCTACATCACAGGTCACATTGACTGCAAAGGTGGCACACATAACATTGTGTAAAGCTCACACTAGAAAACGGCAGTTTTATCTGCCATTATAGTGTCCTTACAAGGTCAGTGAGAGAATTTAATAGGGGCATTACTAGTTCGCCAGCGTGTCATGCTGCATGTTATTGCCAGGTGGCATCAAGCTAGAAGAAGGGCTCTTGGCCATGTCAGCCCATAGATCAGGACAGGCCGAAGACATCTGGGAAGGAGGGCTTACCCCCCCCCCACGGGTTTACAGACACCAACGCTCATACCTCCAGCTTTCTGAGGAGCAGTGTGTGAGAAGGCTGCACTTCCGAAAGGAAGTGCTGACAGAGATAGGCCATCTCCTACAGGCAGACAGATGCCTGGACCGCTCTGGAGGCAGCCTTCAATAATCCCCTCAACAGGTATCCGAATTCATTGTGGTATGCTGCATGCTACACAACTTGGCCATTATGAGAGGGCCAGGCATTGCCGGTGGGGATTGCAGGCACACCTCAGGAGGAGGAGGACGATGAAGAGGAGCCTGGCGAGGCCCCCATTGGATAGCCACACCATTCACAGGGGATGCAGATGCTACCAGACCAAGAGTTGCAAGTCGGCATTCTCCTAAATGGAGGAAACTGAGGGGTGGAACTAATACTAGGCAAATTATGTGCCCCGATAAAGGCACATCTCCGGTGAACGTTGGAATGATCGTAAATGTTACTGCAACAAAATAACAAAAACTCCCCCCACCAAAATAAAACCATACAATATACAATGTTATCTTGCAGGGCACTGAGCAACAATGATGTTCCTTAAATCAACAACATTTTTTTAACGCTGTGATTTTTGGTTGGGGCACAAAAACTGCCTAGTGTAACGCCTGATTTTGTGCCCCTGATCATGGAAACTAATTTCTTGTTGAATTTTTCAGAAGAGAGCGCAATCTTTTTCCAGGCGACATCAGGACGGCCCCCGAAACTCCAGCCCGAGGGATTTATTTGTTTTAAGGCCTTTCAACTTGTCTAGAACTTTCAACTCACTTGTTTCCAAGTCCTGAATTTCGCATTAGTATTCTAATTTTGTGGGAGGCCATGTTGTTCATGTCTTTCTTTATGAATACTTTAAAGAAGTAATCACTCAGAATATTTATTCTCTGTTGTTCATTCTCAATTTAAAGTCTATTTGCATCTTTAATGTTTATGCCTCTTCACTAACTGTCCTCTTGCTATTGCAGCACTTCAATTTTATTCTGTTATATTTTGACTCTGCAGCTGTGCTTTTTCCAAGGTCTCTCTTTGAACCTCTGATCATCCTTTTAACTTGTTTCTATGTGACCCTATATTCATGCCAATGAGCCTCTTCTCTTTCCTGCAGGATATGTAGAGGTAATTATTCCTCTTTATTTCACTTTTAATTGAATCTACATATAATTATGAGATGACCATAAAAATTGGCTGGAAATAGCACACTGCAGTTTGCGTGACTAAAACACCCATCTCAAACCACTCAGGTGTAAACCGTACCTATTTTGGAACCTGTTTCAAAAAGATCTAATTTCCACTATTCCCTGATTACGTTAAGTAATGACTATGAGAACATTTATCTAGTACTAGTAGCTGAGTGGTCACTGAAACAAAACACATTAAAATGGGCTAGAAATTCGGTATTGCCCATTTTGAGGCATTAATCCTGTCGGGGCAATAAAAATAGGGCCTCCTGAAAGCTTGCGTCGCCTACTGCGAAATGAGGTTTCTGCAGGCCAAGAGGGAAAGAGAGCGCTAAATCAGTTGTTGCACAATTCTCTTAGGGCTGTGGAACCGAAAATCTCAGCGGTAAATTTGCAGAAGGAATGCGTTTGGTGCGAAGGCCACTATACCTCCCGTGGACAGCCAATTCTGCAAGGCGTGGTAAGGTAAGTATGTGCATGTGCAGTTCCAACTTCTCAGTCTGCTCAGAGCTGGAAAATGGAGGAGGAAGGAGGTCGACCTTTTGCACACCGCTTCTCGGCCACGGCCGTCAACGGATTAATGGAGGCAGTGGAGAGGCGGTGGAATTTGCTCCAACCTGCCATCAGAACTGCGACACAATGTCGCAAGAAGTTCAACTACCTCACTAGGGTAGTCAGGGTGAGTATTCTTACTATTAACATTGCAATGCCATAATGTGAACCTCACTGTCTCATATAATGTCAAGTCTTTGCAGTACCTGCTCCTTCACTATGTGTGCCAGGCCATGGTCTTTGTTGGTGAAGACACCATAAAAGTTCAGGCGAAGTTCAGCATTTAAGCGGCACTTACTTTCTTCTTCCCTACTCAGCCTTACCCCTCCACGCACTACTGTTTCACTCTTGTTATGCATTCGCAACACTTTAGTCTCATCCTTCATCTTAGGTGGTTGTCACCAAATCCCACCATTGACACAGCCACTCTGCGCAGCCACACAGATTCAAATGGAGTTCTGTACACTTCCACACAGTAGCAGCTATTCAACTCTGGAAGACACAGGTGGCACATGATCAGCTGCACACTCCCTCACACCATCTTTTTTATTGCAGTCGAAACTGGCGCTCAACAGGTGCGAACAGTGCCACACCAGAGGAGGGGAGCCTGACATCCAGGACCTTACAGAGGTGGAGGAGTGAATGTTCACCCTCATGGACACACCAGTTGGTGCGGTAGCGGTCAGCGAAGCCGAGCCCCCTGGGGACAGTAACGGTATGTTAATGCCCTTTGTGTTTTATGTGAGACCCTTTACCCTTGAAACCACATGCCTTACCCCTTTTACATGTAAATGTTCAATGCCACCTCCTTCTTCCCTTCCTGTCCCCTCCCCTGCTGCTACCCACAGTTCTGTTGCTTTGTGCTTACAGATGATAAGCCATAAGTGCAGCAGCCTGCCTGTGAGCCCTCCACTTCGGCAGAGACGAGGAGGAAGGGGACAAAAGTATAACCACAGAGTGGGACCCTCCATCAGCAGCACCAAGTGTGGACACCACCTCAGTAGAAGAGCCGATCTTCCTGGGCTTCGAAGATCCTGAGGCTCCTGGCCCCAGTGACCTGCAACAATGCCCAGCGCGAGGGGGAGTGAAGGGGCTAACTCCCCGGAGCGTGAGTCGGCCCATGAGTCCTGCTCCCAGATACTCAGATGTGAATCTGGACTTGGATGCTATGTCAAGAGAGTCCATGGTAATACACCGCGAGCTTATGGGTGCATTGGAAAGGGACCCGCAGAATATGGAGGCACTTGCTCTGAAGTTGGTGGAGGCCGCCTCAAGCATTACCCGTGCCTCTCAGCAGCCCAACGAGCCCATCCTTGCCCAGTTGCAGAGGGAGCTGAACTCAATGAACGACAGTGGAGTGCCAGAGGTGATGGCGTGTGCCATGGTTGACATGACAGCAGCTATCACATCACAGGCCTTCGTGATGTGATGCAATCACTGGTTGCTATCATCAACTCTCAGACTGCTGCATTTTAGACTCAGTGTGCTGTGAATCAGTCTCAGGTTAATGCCATGCAATCACTGATTGCTACCATCCTCTCCGTGTCCCCATAGTCCAGCGGGGAAGTGACGGTGCCGAAGCAAGCCAGCAAACAGTGCTCCCACAGATTGCTCCAGATGCTGATCTCTTCCCTGGAGAAGTGGCAGTGTGCCGCTGGAAATGGAAGGTGCTGTCCTTGCTCAAGATGACAGCATTCCAGTTCCCACCACTGCCACCCGGCCTTTGCATCTGCCGCAGTCTACATCCCACCCATCCGAGACTGCTGCCACTGATGCTGAGGCAGTGCAGTCCGAAGCCAGGCTTTCCAGGCCCAGAGCTGGTCCAGGGCATCCTGCTAGGCCATCTGTAGTGTCTATCTTCAGACACAGTAGCCCTCAAGCAGCCTTGCTGCAGGCACTGCAGCCCCATTAAGGAGGAGCAGCAGGCGTGGGGTTGGGGGGTTAAGGAAAGGGGTGGCAAATCACTGAGCAAGTCTCAATAAAGACTTTGGCCACCATGGACAGGGGTCCTCATCCTGTAAATCTCATTGTAAATATCTCATTGCTGTTGATTGATGCCTGCTATTGGTGTATGGGTCTGGGCCTAATATGGCACATGGAAGCTGGTGTGGAATTACAAATGGCAGGGGCCTTTGTACACATATTGCTGAAGTTGATTGTGTGTTATTGGGGCTGACCTTGGTGGAAGTTGCACCCGCAGCTTCCGAGGTTCCGCCTGAAATGTTGTTTTTTTGGCCGATTCCTCCGGAACCGCCGATCTGCCGTCCACGTTCCGCCTGCCGGGAAATTGGTGGCGAAGGGTTCCGACGACGTGAGGTCGTGCCGCACGCCCATGCTGGATGCCCCAAATGGCCCATATTGGTCAGTTATGCTGGCCTCCAGTCGACCTGCCGCCTGCCAGAAGGACTGCTCGGGAAAAGCAGGTCTGACCTGGACGGCAGTCGGGTGGCAGGGAGAATGGGTGGGAAGGAATGCTGGAGGCCATCAGATCACGGAAGTCAGGTGAATGCTGGACCATTATGAGTGGACCTGCTGGAAAAAAGTTAGGTGCATGTTGCAATACTTTACTGCTGATGGTGATGTTTAATTGGGATGTCATAAAAGCGAGTGAAATGTGTCTAAGCTGATGGAGGCTCTTTTGTTGGACCTTGCTGAAAGTCCTTCTTTGAGAAGCCCTATGGTGAAGGGAAAATCATTATGAATAAGTGAAAAGTCTTCAGCATATCACATTTTGTACATCGAAGCTGATTCAGTAATTGTGTGACACAATGTACTGCAATGTAACGGATGACCATGTCATCTCAGGATTGGCACTCCTCCATGTTTGGCCTCGGAAAAAGAGGGTTGAAGTTCAAGCCTTAAGGTCTGCCCTGCAAGTAGGTAAAGTGAGAGTAATTGAATGATAGCCTTTCTGCATTGCTCACCCTTCCTTGTCATCTTGCGATGGCCTGATGACAGGACCCATTATACACTGCAGTCATATGTGGATGGGAAGATATTCCTGATAAAGCAGATGATCTGAGGGACAGATGTGTGTTTCTCACAATGCACCACACATGATGTAAAAATGACATACTCACCAAGAGAGGGTCAGCAATGTGAGTGTATTTACAAATGCACAATAACAAAGGTTACATGAGATTATTAAATGTGAAAAAATTAACAGGAGCAACACCCACCCCTCTACTTGGCACAATCACTTCTCTTCCTTCCCGTGCAGGAATGCCCAATGTTCTCTTCCTCCCCCCACCTACACGACGGCGTGGCACTCCCCTGCCCCTCACTGCCTCTGGTTGAGAAGGTAGTGCAGGAGGGCAGCGGGATGTCTGCAGTCGTGTGCCTTGGTAAAAAGATAAGCGCGGGACCGAAGATGCCAGGATCTCCTGCTCCTCCGGATCTGTCTGCTTTGAGGGTGTGGGGTTAGGGACTTGCACTACATGTGCAGAAACCAACTCTTGCCTCATGGCCTCAACGCTCTCCATTGTGCGCTCCCACACTGTAATGAGCCGGTCCATCCTCTGATCATACTGCTGGGTGAAGGTGGCGATGCTGTCAGCTATCCCAGTCATGGTCTGCAGCATATCACGACCTATCTCTACACTGGTGCCTGATAGCTGCACCATCTCATTCAGTGCAGAGACCCGTGCTGCATCCGCAGGTGGTTGCTTGCTCCTGGTGGTTGCAGGTGCCTTGCTTGCCTTCGAGCCACGGCCTCTGCACTTGGCAGAGCTTGCGTCTGTGGAGTCCATTGGAAAGCCCAAGAAATCGGAGCCCAGTGCTGAGGTTCTGCGGACAATTGGTTGATATGGCAGGAGGCTGCTGTCAGCCGGTTCTGGCTCCTCCAGATCAAGGGGTAAAAAGACAATCCCTTCTCCCTCTTCTCTCTCCTGTTCTTCCTGGTCCTGGGTGGCAGGGGTGATAGCAGTAGAATTGAGTGATGTGGGGCGGGGGGGGCGGGGGGCGATGTGGGGGGGGGGGCGGGTGGAGGAAGGATATGCTGTTTCCGGGTGGGGAGAACGTCGGTGTGGGAGACGCTGAGTCTGACGGCTTCTCTGAAGGCCAGGGTCGATGGTCTCCCTATATCTGTCTTGTCCGAGTCATCATCTTCAAGTAGAGGACAACATTTTGGTCTGTAGAGGGGTGGGGGGGGGTTGGTGTTGGTCAAGCTGAGATGTGAGCCTAACCATCTCACATTATGCCAGCAAGGCGTTCCATCTCTGCATGTCCACACCAATAATGGGCGACAAAGTGTGCGTTCAACCGCAAGTGCATTAACATTACATGTACTTTCATGCCATGAGCATCGCTGACACCAGAGATTAGTATCACCTTACCATGCGGTAGCACCGGATCTGCATCAATGTGTGTGCTTGCACAGTTGCTTGCACCCACCAATGCCAACGTACGCCCCTCAACCTGCTCAAATCGATCACCTCTTCTGGGCCCCCTCCGGTCGCACGCAGGCTTGCTTCATTGCTTGCTTTTTTTTTCTGCGCAAAGAAACATTGCAGCCTTTAGCCGCTTTGCTGATGACCCGCACACACACTCCCACACACACACTTGCATCTGTGCGCACAACCTTTTCAGCCTTGGACAGGAAGGGGTGAATAAATTTGTACTCACTCTAGCTGCCACCAGCAAATCATTCCAACGTTTGCGGCATAGGTCCCCATCCCGCTCCACGTTGCCCATTGCAGTCACCATCTCACCAATCTCCATCCAAATTCATCAGTATTGGACTGGTGGAGGCTTGCCATGACCATCCTGGGTGAGGTTGTTGTACCTGTGCTCCACCTCCATCACCAGCTCCTCCAATTCCTGACCACGGAACTCTGGGCCTGGTTTTGTCAAACTTCATAGAAGATTTCTGGCCACTCATCCTCAGTGATGAGAGGAATGACTGCTGAAGATTTTGTGCATTTAAATTTCTCACACTTCCCCCTCTGCAACTCAGACTGTCCCCTCTGCAATGCCATCTCTCTGCTCTCCAGGCTCCAACTCTCTCCTCTCCCCTCTCATACTCACAGGTGCAATAAAGTGGTCTGCTTTTATGCTCATCCGCAGTTCGCCAATCAACCACCAACGGCCATGAAATTATGCCACGTCGGCAGAAGAAAACTACCAAAAAAAATGTGAAGTCTCGCGAATGCGTTGTGGAGACCCTCCAAAGATCCCCGAGTGGAGAAGTCTCCAACTGACGCATAATAGTGATGCCAGCCGGACATTCCTGCTCCTGCCCAATCCCGTCCGCTGACACCCACACAACGGAGCCGAAAGTGGCTCCCTACGGGACTCGGTGGCAGCGGGTGACAAAACTATAGCTCCCGCCCGGGGACGGTCAAGAACTGGGTGGCGACCAAATTCAGCCCTATGCTGTTTCAATGGGCATTTGTTCAAGTTTTTATTCATTGCTGGTGAGGGGTTGTTGGAGTGATGTTTGAGGCGAGACTTTTGATACAGTTAATAAAATGTTCATTTGACCGTTTGCATTCCCCTCGTGTATAAATGTGTAATTTCACCTAAATGTGCCATTATCGTAGCACATAGCCCTGCCACTATCAGCTGCATCCATTAACTTCCTCCACTTAAGAGAAGCGATGCATTATGAGCTGCTAATGTATGGCTCTTGCACCAGCAGCATTGCCACGGTGCCTTCTCCATGCCTGCTGCTCCTCCTCCTCCTCCTCGTGTGGCTGGCCATTCGGGGCATCGGCAGGCTCCTCTTCCTCTTCCTCCTCCTCCTGAGGTGGGGCTGTAATCCCCACTGGTAATGCCTAGGCTCTCATTATGGCCACGGCACATCACAATGAATAGCAACACCTGTTGAGGGGAGTACTGAAGTCTGCCTCCAGAGGAGTCCAGGCATCGGAAACGCTGTTTCAGCATGCCTATTGTCTGCTTGATGATGTTGCGGGTGGCCGCATGGCTGTCGTTGTAGTGTTGCTCCACTTGAGTGGTGAGGTTGCGGAGGGGGGTGTCAATAGCCAGGTGGCTAGTCCATATCCTTTTTCCATGAGCAACCAGCCACGCCCTTCTCATATTGGCTCAAATATTCATGGTTCATTACTCTCACGCAGGATGAGCATATCATCTACACTGCTAGAACAGCAGGCATTCAGTGCGAGTTTCCCACATTACAACAGTGACTGCACTCCAAAAGTACTTCATTGGCTGTAAAGCGCTTTGAGACGTCCAATGGTCAGTATATAAATGCAAGTCTTTCTTTCTATAAAACATTCTTACACCACAATTCAAAGAGCCTGATTCCAGGGCACACTCACGCATTCCAAATTAGTGAGGAAAAAACTCTCGTTATATATTTCAAACAAGTAGCAAAAAAATATTTTAGCGGCCTACAGATGAGGGCACGTTTTATGTCATTTTAACAGGATATTTAATTAAATTAAAAATATTTTATTCAGCAATTCTCAAATGCTGTACAAAAAATCAATGTTATGCAGACTTTAATGATTTATTCTTCAACATGGCAAAACCAGTAGGGATTCTCTCTCTTTAAATTAACATCAGATCAATGATGATGAATAAAGTGTAATTAACCTGGTTCACTTAAACAATGCACAAGATGATAGAGGATATCTTCAATTCAGATAGGAAATAGTATCAGAAATAGAGTAGCAAAGAATGAAATGCTTAATGTTGGAGATAACAAATGCCACACTTCAATGTTCTTTACTGCAGGAATCCATTGATGGTGCATTTGGACTATGCAGGGGTCGGAAAACTTTCGGCAGAAAATTTCTGCCAGCAGACTGGAACTAAACTTTTACGTGTAACCAATCAGTCACAGCAAACAGTGTTAACATCATTATGGCAGCGTGAGCTCAAGTATCTTATAGATAGCTTTTACTTCAGATTTTCCACTGAGGATTACAAAACATTTCCATGGCAACAGAAGAATAAACTAGACCAGAACTTTGAAAATACATTGTTAGATATTAACTTCTGTAGGATTAGGACAGGATTTTTGCTCTATATCCAAAAGCGATAAGTTTCCCTTACAAATTAGCCACATGGGTTTAGCCCTGAAAATGTAATAAATTAAAATAAGAATAAAACCATGATAACTATACCAGTGTTTTTCTAACTGAAACATTTGCAGCTTTTTTCAGTTCCTACGCTCCTACCCAAGATACTGTTATCTAGTTTATCTACAATGATGATTCTTCATTTTCATGCTTCCTATTTAGTGTCAATTCAACCCAAATCAGTGGGAATGTGTTTTTTTTGTTTAACCTCTGAGAGTTTCCATTAGACAGCTGAAATATTTCAACTGATCCTTCAGCTGTATTGTTATAGGAAGCCAAATACTGCATGGCCTTTTTTTTTTTAAATTGCTTCATGGAAGTGGACATGAAACCAAAGGGATAAGATTACAAAGTCCTTGCCCACTGCCTTTTGTGACAGTCTGGATTATTCAGACTCAGAGGCCGCCTCACAGAAAATTGTTATTTTCTCAGACTATTCTGATGGAGACTTCTTTTACTGAATGGAAACGAGCGATAATTATGCCATAATCATGCTCTGGGGAAGAGAGAAAGAGGGAGAGATTATAGAAGAGTGATCCTGGGACAATTCTGTAACCCTGTAGTGCCCTGCTTTATTATATTTGAGTCAATCAGCAGTATTTCCAATTGCTACAATATTAATTTAACCACTAACAGCATGCAGTGAATACAGTAAAACCATTTTTTCCCATGTAAATACTCTGTAATCAGAGCTTCCCCAATGATTTAATGGATAAATGCTGAGGTACATAGTCGTACAGGTCAGGAAAGCTGCAGGTTAATTCCTGGACTGAGCTGACTTAGCTGATTTCAGCCAGGGAGACAGCCACTGTGTCAGATTTGGCCTCAGCACCCCAGGGCTAGGGAGCAGACAATTATTTAGGATTTCAGCTCCTGACGCCTTTTGGAATGTGTTTGTAGCTATGATGTGAGGGTAAAATCAGGCTCGGTTGTGATGCCCAAAGTCAAAGAGTCGATTAACATTCATCATCTGGGCTCACAAGCAAGGAATGACCAGTTGGTTGAGAAACCAGAGGGCATCACTCTCATGAGAGGAGGGACAAAGATGGAGGGGGAAATTGTTTATGTGTACAGCTCTGTAATAATGCTGATTTGTCTTTGATTTCTGCAGCAGCTTTTCAGTCTTCCATTACAACCTGCATCGGTTTTGCCAGTTTTTTCCAAAAAAGGTTACTGGAATCAATTTGTTGTATCCATCCACCTTTATTCTGTAGGCATGTGTGGCAATTTGACTGCACATAAAATCAGTGTAACATTTGTGTAAAAAAATCAAAGATCTTTCACACATCAAATGACACAATAACAAGCAGCAGACCGTGCAAAACACCAAGACTTATGTAAAGGCTGCTCATAATTTATAGTCCAATAGTCTGTAAACAATTCAAATCAAATCATGGACTCAAATAAATCTGCTTGAAACTGACACCTATGCATGTCCTTCAGACAGTGGTCCCACCTGATCCAGAAGAAAACAATCTAAAGTCATCTATTACATATTTTCAATACGATTCTATTGTGTGATTGAGATTGTTGAGCTTTCCAATTTTAATAAAATGCTCAAACATTTTCTGCACTACAGGTGGAAAGACTTCTTTGTCAGATGTGTAAGCAGTGGGAGACTAATAAAGAACGGTTTTGGTTGATGACTTCTACCCCATGATAAATGTAAGTCTATAAGCCACATGCTGTGAATTTACTGGTCGTTTGGTGCTCATACCATGAATAGTTATGATAAGTTGAGGCTGATTCCTTTACAAGTGCGGCAGATGATTATGATTTATGATGGTCTTTCATTTGGGTGAAAAGACGTCTGGTGAGATATTCTTGGTTATCGGGGCAATTGTGAATTAAGTGGCATAATTGCATGGTGCAGCCACACAAAACAGTATCAAGCATGGATAACTTTGACTCTGGTAGTTGCTAAGAACACAAAAGATTTTGTACCAATTATTTTTAGTCTAGCATACTGAGGAAGGTATACCGTGGCGTTCCCAAAGGGTCGGTTTTAGAAGCACTGCTCTTTTTGATATATATTAATCACCTGGACTTGTGTATACAATATTTGCAGATGATACGAAACTCGACAATGTAGTAAACAATGAGGAGTAACAGACTTCAGGAGGACATATGGAGACTGGTGAAATGGGCAAACACAAGGCAGATGAAATTTAACGCAGAGAATTCTGAAGTGATACATTTCGGTAGAAAGAATGAGGAGAGGCAATATAAACTAAATGGCACAATTTTAAAGGGGGTGCAGGAACAGAGAGACCTGTGTGTTTGTACAAAAAACTTTGAAGGTGCAGGACAAATTGAGAAGGCTGTTAAAAAAGTATATGGGATCCTTGGCTTTATTAATAGAGGAATAGAGTACAAAAGCAAGGAGGTTATGCTAAACTTTTATAAATCATTGGTTAGGCCTCAGTTGGAGTATTGTGTTCAGTTTTGGGCACCACACTTTAGGAAGGATGTCAAGGCGTTGGGGATTTACTAGAATGGTACCAGGGATGAGGGACTTCAGTTATGTGGAGAGACAGGGAAGCTGGGGTTATTCTCCTTTCCCATATTACAACAGTAACTACATTCCAAAAGTACTTCATTGAGACGTCTGCTGGTCGTGAAAGTCTTTCTTTTAGAGCAGAGAAAATTAAGAGGGGATTTGATAGAGGTGTTCAGAATCTTGAAGGGTTTTAATAGATAAATAAAGAGAAAGTGTTTCCAGTGGCAGAAGGGTCGGTAACAAGAGAACACAGATTGCAGGTGATTGCCAAAAGAACCAGAGGTGACATGGGAAAACATTTTTTTACACAGCAAGTTGTTGTGATCTGGAATGCACTGCCTGAAAGGGTGGTGAAAATAAATTCAATGATAACATTCAAAACAGAATTGGATAAATACATGAAGGGGGAAACGTACAGGGCTATGGGGAATGGGCAAGGGAAGTGGGGTTAATTACATAGGATATGCGGCACAGAAACAGGCCATTCGGCCCAACAAGTCCATGCCATTGGATAGCTCTACCAAAGCCCTCTTTGGCCCTCTGCTGTACTGTATCATTCTATGATTCTATGCTTCGATGATATATATGATATTCAAGAAGGAGTCAACTGAGGCTACAGTCAGGGAGGAGGAGATTTTGAGGCCTCTCACTTGGTGGAAATGGGGCGGTAACACCGCAAAAATGATAGGAAATGACTTACCACTCCGTTTCCATTGTCGTTGTGGCTGCTACTATCTTCTTCTGTGCCTACCACTGGGCAGCCTGAGTCAGGTGGTAAGCTCTTTTAATATGTAAATTAGGGTCCTATCATAGAATCATAGAATCATAGAAAATTACAACAGTGAAGAGGACATTCGGCCCTTTGTGTCCATGTCAGTCGAAAAAGAGCTATCCAGCCTAATCACACTTTCCCCTCTTGGTCCATAGCCCTGTAGGTCACAACTCTTTAAGTACACATCAAAGTACTTTTTAAATGTGGTGAGGATTTCTGCCTCTACCACCCTTTCAGGCACTGAGTTCCAGACCTCTACCACCCTCTGGGTGAAAACTTTTTCCTCATCTCTCCTCTAATCCTTCTGCCAACTACTTTAAATCTATGCCTCCTAGTTATTGACTCCTCTGCAAGGGAAAATAGCTCCATCCTATCCACTCTATCTCGGCTCCTCATAATTTTATGCACCTCAATTAAATCTCTCCTCAGCGTCCTCTGTTCCAAAGAAAACACATTTTCCAGTCCTGGCAACATCCTTGTAAATCTCCTCTGAACCCTCTCTAGTGCAATCATATATTTCCTGTAATGTGGTGACCAGAACTGTACATAGTACTCAAGCTGTGGCCTAACTAGTGTTGTATACAGTTCAAGCATAACTTCCTTGCTCTCTTATATTCTATGCCTCAGCTAATAAAGGAAAGCATTTCATATGTCTTTTTAACTAGCTTATCGACCTGTGCTGCTGCTTTTAAGGATCTGTGGACATACACTCCAAGGTCCCTCTGTTCCTCCACACCTCTCAATATCCTTCCACTTATTGTGTACCCATATGATGTACCTAGGACTCTGTTTACCATTTTAGGACAGCTGAGTATCAGCTAATGGTCTAGCTGAAGAGTTCCTGCTCCTCCAGGGACCACAAAACTAGTCTTGGACACTGCCACTCTGCTTCCCCCACACCTGAGGTTGGACCTCCCTACTCACCCACTCTGCTGAACCTACCTTCTTCTGGCCTGGAAGCCCACTTGGACGCCTAATACTGCAGCTGTCCAGAGCCAGTGAGCTTCCCTGGGGGGCTAGTTTACTGCCACGACCTACCAGCCCAATGCTAATGAGTCCCAATCCTCAAAATGGACTGGGCCTCCTACCAGGATTATTGGGCAGCCAACAGGCGCAGATCATTAGCTGACCACCCAAAGTCTGCATCGGGGTAAAATCTACTTCACATAGTCATAGAATTTTAAGGAGCGTGTCTTATTAGAAGAAAACTAAGCTATGTCACGTATTTGATTTGAGTGATTTCAAGATTGAGCATAAAGTTCCAATGAGTGTAGACTTAACAGAACAGAAGGAGCTATCTCAGCTTGCCACGGTTAGGAGACTTCCTACAAAATTTGAAGAATTATGTGGTGAACTAAAATTTAAGAAATTAGATTGTCTAATACAATATTTAATATATGACATTGTGACTAGAGTATAATTCACAAGTTAATATGCTTCGCAGCTAAATATTTGTTGTCGCTGAATATTTAACTTTGAAGGAACGGAGGAATGTAATGGTTAAGATTAACATGTAATCACATATCTGTCCAGCAGAGGGAACTTGGGTCTAGTGAGGCCTTGCCTATAATGTGGAGGTTCAACAAATTAGAACATGACTGCTGAACAAACACACAGAAACATTGCGGGTATTTTTAATCTAATTCGCCCATCCAAAAACCCAGGGGAGTGGATGGAATGCCAGTTTTACACCTCTCCATTGATTTCACTGGAGAGTAAAATCAGGTGTGGTGAAAACCCAGCATTGCATCCAACTCAGTCAGTTTCCAGGCAGTTAGGTTAAAATATCTCCCATTGACCTTGCAAACTGAATTGTTTCTCTTCATTAGTTAAACCCAATGCCACACACATAACAGCTACTGTGGGTAATAGGTTATTATAGTGGAGGATGTACGCTTGAAACTGTGGTGAAAACACATTGTTGATAAGTCCAAACTTCACCCAAAAGGCTCAAAAATAAAGAGAACAACAGGTGAAAAGAATTTGTAACAGCAGTTCTTACAATAATTAAAATATCAGCCTGAAATATCTCACCATCCACAATGTGTGAAACAAAAGTATCATCTATCTTGTGTCACATCTTGTTCTAACATTGCTAAGTGTCTTAATTATTTTACAAACCAATGGATAATTTCATGGTAGCAATTGCTGAAAGTCATGGGGTCAAGAATTATACTCTCAATTCTTTGGGCAATTAATTGAACCAGATTACCCTCCAGACAGCTTCACAAAGTCCTAATTGTGTTTGGATTGCTGTACTGCCAAAACTAACCCCGGTGTGCCCCACACTGCAGTGGAATAAAGCAATCATGAGTAAATTCACACCATGTTAAACCACTGCAGTAATTTCTTCCTGATACTAGATCCCAGCTCCTGTTACATATGCTGCAAACAGTAAAATATAGAGGAGTCGTAAGTGTTGAAGTAATGTACAACTCCATGCCATCACATTTTATATACCAGACTTCATAATGTAATAGTTACAGCAGGGAACCAATGCCACTCAATTTATATCAAATCACTGTGTACATAGGCAGTTTTTATACTGTATACCTTTCACCATCAGCCCATTAACTTCTACAGTGCCCCAAGACATGTTATGACTTCAGATGAATTAATCATCATCTGACTATGCATCACATAAATTCAAAAATTTTGCTGATTTTGCTCCCTGTTGGTAAAACTAGTATGTCAATGATCCACGCAAACCAGATTTCCAGGTTCAGTCCTGGGTCTGTGGTATGTTAGCTGATCTTAACTAGAACAAAAGTCGTGCTACAACAAATAGACCTTAAAGCCCCTGGGCGGAGGAGGAGAAAATCATCAAGAATCCCTGATTTTTAATCCAGTGACTCATGCTGGAACATAGATTATTGAGGGCTGATTTTCCTCATTACACATGAACATAAATGGTCCCCTGTGGGCAACACAGAGGAAAATTGGATGGGGAGGGACCGCACATGTGTAATGGTGCCTGCCTGATTTACTGTCTATTTAAATTACTAGTTGAAAATTGGACAAGATTAATTACGTACATACAATCCTTCCTGTCTTATTATATAGATTTACTAGAATGGTAGCAAGTATGAAAGACTTCAGTTATGCGGAGAGTCGAGAGAAACTGCGGTTTCTCTCCTTAGAGCAAAAAGGTTAAGGGGGGATTTGAGAGAAGTATTCAAAATTTTGAAGGGTAGAGTAAATAAGGAGAAACTATTTCAAATGGCAGAAGGGTTGGTAACCAGAGGACACAGATTTCAGGTGATTGGCAAAAGAACCAGAGGCCACACGGGAAAACATTTTTTTTTACACAGCGAGTTGTTGTGATCTGGAATGCACTGCCTGAAAGGGTGGTTGAAGCAAATTCAAAAATAGTATTCAAAAGGAATTGGATAAATACTTGAAAAAGAAAAATTCACTTGACTATGGGTAAAGAGCTGGAGTGTGGGACTAATTGGACAGGTCTTTCAAAGAGCCGACACAAGCATGATGCCCAAATGGCCTTCTTCTGTGCAGTATCATTCTATGATATTCCTCTATGTGCTACACCAAAGGGATACTTTATGCCCACGTGCAATAACTGGAATATTTGCCCTCTGAAATCTGAAAATACATCCCAGATCAATTAAATAACCCTATTTGCAAAGAGATTTATCCTAACCTAACTCCTTACTCTCTTGTTGACAATTTTGAATTGATGAGCCCTAGTCACTGACTTCCCAACCTGAGGTAATAAATTTTCCTGATTCAGCCCTATCAAAATCCTTCATAATTTTCAAAAGCTCAAATAAATCTCATTAGTTTTCTCTGTCCAGTGGAAATAGTCTCAGTATTGTAAGTCTCTCCGCATAACTATATTTTCTCATCCCAGATATTATCCTGTGAGTCTGTGCTGTACTCTATCTCTTGACCACCGTATTTGCCCTCTGCATGAACATTCCCGTCTATGTCTTGTCCCCTCCTCTCACAGAGATGCCATTATCTACAGACTTTTTCTGCACGCATCAACTCACACAGCTCCCATTAGTGCCACCTCATCAAAGCCTCTTCCTCAATTTTGCCAAGAACAATTATTGCATGTGTTGTGTCCTTAGATGCTCTAACAATGATTCCACGAGGCAGTGTGTTGTACTTGAACTGTAGTGACCTTAGTCCTTTATTAGTTAACTCCAGAGTGCGAATCACACCTGGTTGCCTACCTTTTATACTAAGCCAGGCACACTTGTACAGGTAACCTACGAGTCTCCCACTGCTGTGCCCTCTGGTGGCACACCTTGATATAGTAACAACAGTGGCCATGTAAGATACATGACACCACTCTCCCCTAAACCCTCAGTTCAAATCGCCTTTGCATTAACTATGCTCTGGGCTCAGTATAATGTGGAATAGTGTGAGGTTATCCATTTTGGGGGCAAAAACACGAAGGCAGAATATTATCTGAATGGCGGCAGATTAGGAAAAGGGGAGGTGCAACGAGACCTGGGTGTCAGGGTACATCAGTCATTGAAAATTGGCAAGCAGGTACAGCAGGCGGTGAAGAAAGCAAATGGTATGTTGGCCTTCTTAGCTAGGGGATTTGAGTATAGGAGCAGGGAGGTCTTACTGCAGTTGTACAGAGCTTTGGTGAGGCCTCATCTGGAATATTGTGTTCAGTTTTGGTCTCCTAATCTGAGGGAGGACATTCTTGCTATGAGGGAGTGCAGCGAAGAATCACCAGACTGATTCCCGGGATGGCAGGACTGACATATGAGAAGAGCCTGGATCGACTGGGCCTGTATTCGCTGGAGTTTAGAAGGATGAGAGGGGATCTCATAGAAACATATAAAATTCTGACAGAACTGGACAGGTTAGATGCAGGAAGAATGTTCCCGATGTTGGGAAAGTCCAGAACCAGGGGACATAATCTAAGGATAAGGGGTAAGCCATTTAGGACTGAGATAAGGAGAAACTTCTTCACTCAGAGAGTTGTTAATCTGTGGAATTCCCTACCGCAGAGAGTTATTGATGCCAGTTCATTGGATATATTCAAGAGGGAGTTAGATATGGCCCTTACGTCTAAACGGATCAAGGGGTATGGGGAGAAAGCAGGAAACGGGTTGTGAGGTGAATGATCAGCCATGATCTTATTGAATGGTGGTGCAGGCTGGAAGGGTCAAATGGCCTATTCCTGCACCTATTTTCTATGTTTCTATGTTTCCTGTCACCAGAATTCGAATTCCTGGGGAGGAAAATTGCTTCTGATGGCATCAGGCCTACGGACTCAAAAACCAAGGACATCAAAAATGCACCCAAGCCTCAGAATGTGACGGAGCTATGTTCGTTCCTTGGCCTACTCAACTACTTTGGTAATTTCCTACCTAGATTGAGCACTTCACTAGAATCACTGCACATGCTGCTAAGAAGAGGTGACAACTGGGTTTGGGGCGCATCTCAAGATTGAGCTTTTGAGACAGCTACTAATCTGCTTTGCTCTAACAAGCTGCTGGTACATTATGATCCGTGTAATCGTCTAGTATTGGCCTGTGATGCTTCATCATATGGAGTTGCTTGCGTACTCCAACAAGGTAATGAGTCGGGTAAACTCGGGTAAGCTTCTAAAATTTTGTCAAAGGCGAAAAGAGCCTACAACATGGTAGAGAAAGAAGCACTAGTCTGTGTGTATGGGGTTAAAAAGATGCATAATTACCTGTTTGGTCTTCGGTTTGAGCTGGAAACAGATCACAAACCACTTATTTCATTGTTTTCAGAAAAGAAAGCTATCAATACCAATTCATCGTCCCGCATCCAGAAATGGGCGCTGGCATTACCTGCCTATGATTATGTCATTCGTCATAGACCTGACACTGAGAATTGTGCCGATGCACTGAGCCGTCTGCCATTGTCTACACCGGAGGTGGAGACGCTACAACCTGCAAACCTACTGTTAGTCATGGATGCTTTTGAATGTGAAGGAACCCTGTCACGGCTCAACAAGTTAAGACCTGGACCAGCCAGAACCCAATATTATTGGTTGTGAAATGTTGTGTCCTTTGTGGCGATTGGTCTCCCATACCCAAGCAAATGGGTGATGAGACCAAATGTTACAACCGTCGCAAAGACAAACTATCCATTCAGTCAGATTGTTTGCTGTGGGGTAATCGTGTTGTTATGCCTAAGAAAGGCAGAGAGAAATTGATACATGATCTACACAGCACTCATCCCGGTATTGTCATGATGAAAGCCATTGCCAGGTCTCATGTATGGTGGCCTGGATTTGACTCTGATCTGGAATCATGTGTGCATCAGCGCAACACTTGCATGCAGCTTAGTAAAGCACCAGCGGAATCGCCACTGAGTTTGTGGTCGTGGCCATCTAAACCATGGTCCAGGATCCACATCGACTTTGCAGGTCCCTTCTTGGGAAAGATGTTTTTAGTTCTGGTGGATGCATATTCCAAGTAGATAGAGTGTATAATCATGTCATCCAGTACATCCACAGGTACCATTGAGAGCCTTTGTGTCATGTTTACCACTCATGGTCTGCCCGACATCATTGTAAGCGACAACGGATCTTGCTTCACTAGTCTGGAGTTTTAAGAGTTCATGAAACTCAATGATATCAAACATGTGAGGTCAGCACCATTCAAACCCGCATCAGTTTTGGTCTCCTAATCTGAGGAAGGACATTCTTGCTATTGAGGGAGTGCAGCGAAGGTTCACCAGACTGATTCCTGGGATGGCAGGACTGACATATAACGAAAGACTGGCTCGACTAGGCTTATATTCAATGGAATTTAGAAGAATGAGAGGGGATCTCTTAGAAACATATAAAATTCTGACGGGATTGGACAGGTTAGATGCAGGAAGAATGTTCCCGTTGTTGGGGAAGTCCAGAACCAGGGGTCACAGTCTAAGGATAAGGAGTAAGCCATTTAGGACCGAGATGAGGAGAAACTTCTTCACTTAGAGAATTGTGAACCTGTGGAATTCTCTACCACAGAAAGTTGTTGAGGCCAGTTCGTTAGATATATTCAAAAGGGAGTTAGATGTGGCCCTTACAGCTAAAGGGATCAAGAGGTATGGAGAGAAAGCAGGAATGGGGTACTGAAGTTGCATGATCAGCCATGATCATATTGAATGATGGTGCAGGTTTGAAGGGCCGAAGGGCCTACTTCCGCACCTATTTTCTAGGTTTCTATGTTTCTAATGGTCAAGCAGAGCTTGCTGTCCAAACCATCCAGCAGAGTATGAAACGTGCAACTCAAGGTTCACTGCAGACTCGCTTGTCATGCATATTGCTTAGTTACAGGACATGACCCCACACGCTTACCGGGGTCTCCCTTGCTGAACTATTGATGAAGAGAGTTCTCAAGACCAAGCTCTCTCTTGCCCATCCCGACTTGAACGATCATGTTGAATACAGATGTCAAAGTCAGCAGCAGTGGTATCATGATTGCGCTGCTGTGTCACACGACATTTTTGTTAACGATCCTGTGTATGTACTAAATTATGGTCAAGGTCCCAAGTGGATCGCCGGTACTCTTACGGCCAAGGAGGGTAACAGAGTGTTTATCTTCAAGCTCGGGAATGGGCAAACATGCAGAAAACATGTTGATCAGATAAAGCTGTGACACACGGATTAACTGGAACAGTCTGAGGAAGACACAAACAGTGACCAACCAACCTATCCTCAGTCATCAGAGGACTCCGGTGTCATCAATGAATCTGGACTTTCAATCCTTGACATGGTCATTGCCACTCCCATCAGATCAGCTACCCAGCCCCCCAGTCATAACAGACTTAGAATACTCGCCCAAGGCTGGAGTTGAACTGAGATGATCAACTCGGTAGCGGAAAGCCCCGGACCATCTCAATTTGTAAAAAGACTGTTACTAATATCTTAAATGGGGATATTGTCATGTATGTATGCCTGGGGTTACTAGCCACTAGGTGGCGCCACTGTCGGAAGTCATTGGGCTGTACGGACATATGTGCGGCCCAGGTATAAAAGACAAGCCATCATGTAATGTAATCACTTTGGGCCCTAATAAAGCAGAGCCAGGTTTGTACCTGTATTAGTTTACAGTATTCAGTGTATCGAGTTATTACAGACACAACAGGAAGCATATCAGAAAGTGCCCCCTGGCCAATCCCAGTGCCGTGCCCAGAATTGGACACCATACTTTAACTGAAGCCTGATCAGAGATTGACATAGGTTTAGAATAATTTTCTGGCTTTTGTACTCTATGCCACTATTTATAAAGCCAAGGATCCCATATGCGTTTTTAACAGCTTTATCAACTTGTTCTGCCACCTTCAAAGATTTGTGTATGCGAACCTCCCAGTCTCTCTCTTCTTGCACTCTCTTTAAAAATGTACCATTTAGAGTATATTGCCTCTCCTCATTCTTTCTACCAAAATCCAATGATCCTACCAACAAGAAAAGCACCTGCAGTGGAAAATACTTTGTATGGAGGCTTGTAGGCTGGGCGTTTCCTGTGGAAATTGCTTGTTGGGTTGGAAATAAGATAAAAATTAGTCTTTATAGGATAGAGGAAGGGAAAAGGAAATTTAAATTGACCCTAAATTCATGCAAGAATAATAGGGCTAATTTTCTGAGTAGGTGCTTCTATGGGGAGCCTCACCCACCAGCCGTGCACAGCATAAAATCACAGGCCACAAGCCCATGATCTCCCATATATGGACCTAATCACTGATAGAATTCGATCTTATTCAACACAGACGTGTTATGACAAATGGGTTCAGATACATCCACTTAACACCATGACCACTGGCCTCCAATACTTTTATTGATATTTACCATCATCATCATCATCATAGGCAGTCCCTCGGAATCGAGGAATACTTGTTTCCGCTCTTAAAATAAGTTCTTTGGTGGCTGAACAGTCCAATACGAGAGCCACAGACTCTGTCACAGGTGGAACAGATAGTCGTTGAGGGAAGGGGTGGGTGGGACTGGTTTGCCGCTCGCTCTTTCCGCTGCCTGCGCTTGATTTCTGCATGCTTTCAGCGATGAGGCTTGAGGTGCTCAGCGCCCTCTCAGATGCACTTCCTCCACTCAGGGCGGTCTTTGGCCAGGGGCTACGAGGTGTCAGTGGAGATGTTGCACTTTATCAGGGAGGCTTTGAGGGTGTCCTTGTAACGCTTCCGCTGCCGTGAAGGAGTTCCGAGTAGAGCACTTGATTTGGGATGCGAACTATGTGGCCTGCCCAGCGGAGCATATTAAGTGTGGTCAATGCTTCAATGCTGGGGATGTTGGCCTGGTCGAGGATGCTAATGTTGGTGCGTCTGTCTTCCCAGGGGATTTGTAGGATCTTGCAGAGACATCGTTGGTGGTATTTCTCTCGCGACTTGAGGTGTCTACTGTACATGGTCCATGTCTCTGAGCCATACAGAGGGCGGATATTACTACAGCCCTGTAGACCATGAGCTTGGTGGCAGTTTTGAGGGCCTGGTCTTCAAACACTCTTTTACTCAGGCGGCCGAAGGCTGCACTGTCACACTGGAGGCGGTGTTGGATCTTGTCGTCAATGCCTGCTCTTGTTGATAGGAGACTTCCGAGCTATGGGAAGTGGTCCACATTGTTCATGGCCGCGCCGTAGATCTTGATGACTGGGGGGGCAGTGCTTTGCGGCAAGGACAGGTTGGTGGAGGACCTTTGTCTTACAGATGTTTAGCATAAGGCCCATGCTTTCGTACGCCTCAGTAAATACGTCAACTATGTCCTGGAGTTCAGCCTCTGTATGTGCGCAGACGCAGGCGTCGTCCGCATACTGTAGCTTGATGACAGAGGTTGGGGTGGTCTTGGACCTGGCCTGGAGACAGCGAAGATTGAACAGGTTCCCACTGGTTCTGTAGTTTAGTTCACTCCAGCGGGGAGCTTGTTGACTGTGAGGTGGAGCATGGCGGCGAGAAAGATTGAGAAGAGGGTTGGCGCGATGACGCAGCCCTGTTTGTCCCTGGTCCGGACGTGGATTGCATCTGTGATGGATCCATTGGTAAGGATTACGGCCTGCATGTCATCGTGGAGAAGGCGGAGGATGGGGATGAACTTTTGAGGGCATCCGAAACGGAAGAGGACGCTCCATAGACCCTCGCGGTTGACAGTGTCAAAGGCCTTTGTAAAGTTGAAGAAGGCCATGTATAGGGGCTGGCACTGTTCGTTGCATTTGTCCTGTAGCTGTCGCGTTGCAAAAATTAGGTCCATTGTGCCCCGTAGGGGACGAAATCTGCACTGTGACTCCGGGAGGCCACACGAAGAAGACGGTTGAGGAGGACTCTAGCGACGACTTTCCTAGTGGCTGATAGTGGGGAGATTCCTGTAGTTGCCGCAGTCGGACTTGTCCTCTTTTTTTAAAGATGGTCACAATTGCTGCATCTCTGAGATCTCCCGGCATGCTCGCTTCCCTCCAGATGAGAGAGATGAGGTCATGTATTCGCGCCAACAGTGCCTCACTGCCATACTTCAGTGCCTCAGCAGGGAATCCATCCGCTCCAGTAGCCTTTTTGTTTTTAAGCTGTCTTATGGCTTTTTCTACCTCGTGCAGTGTTGGGGTCTTACTGAGGCAGTGGCGAGTAGCATGCTGCGGGATGGAGTTGAGAACACTCGAGTCAAAGGCAGAGTCTCGAGTGAGGAGATCTTCGAAGTGCTCCTTCCAACGGGCCCTGACAGCCTCGGTGTCCTTGATGAGTGTTTCCCCATTCTTGACCAGCAGTGGGATGGGCCTTGGGTGTTTGGACAGCAGGTGGCCTTGACTGCGATGAAGAATCCTCGCACATCATGGTTGTCAGCCAACTGCTGTATCTCCTGTGCTTTCTCATCCACCACCTGTTCTTTAAGTCCTGGCTTTTTTGTTGGACCTCAGCCTTAAGCCATCTGTAATGCTGCTTTGCTTCTCCCAAGTTAGGTTGTTGTTTGAGGCTCAGAAATGCCCTGTGCTTGTGATCTATTAGCTCTTGGATCTCCTAATCATTCTCATCAAACCTGTCCTGGTGTTTCCTGGTTGAGTAACCGAGCGTCTCTTTGCAGGCACTGGTTATGGAGGCCTGGAGGACAGACCAAACGCTGTGGGCATTCTGCATCTTGGGGTCATCAAGGCACGCCAGGTTAGCTGTGAGGCACTGACTGTATCGGGCTCTCTTAGCTGGGTCCTTACGTGCCTGGCATTGATTTTTTTGCGGCACTGCTTCTGCTGCCTCTCCGCTTGGGGGCTGTGTCAATGTCAAGGATTAGGCGATGGTCCATCCAGCAGTCATCAGCTCCTGTCATGGCGCAGGTGATGCGCACATCCTTGTAGGCCCTGGCTCGGATGAAGATATCATCGAGCAGGGTGCCAGTGTTTGGAACAAGGGTGTTGCCACGATGTCTTTTATTTGTCACTCTGGCGGAACAAGGTGTTGATGATGACAAGTTCATGCTCTAGACATTTTGTCAGGAGTAGGGTACCACTGGAGTTGGCTTTCCCTACCCCCTCCCCTCTCTGCCAATCACGCCTCCCCAGAGGTCTGTGTCCTTGCCGACCCTGACGTTGAAGTCACCGAGGAGGATCAGCTTGTTGCCCGCAGGGACACAGGACCGGGGGTTTTCAAGTTTGGAGTAAAAACCCTCTTTGGCCTCATCCGTTGCATCTAGTGTTGGGGCGTAGGCAATGATGACTGTGGCGCATTGGTTCCGGGATAGGGTGAGTCGAAGAGTCATGAGGCATTCATTAGCCCCGCAGGGGGAGTCTTTGAGGTGGTCGACCAGCTCGTTTTTGATGGCGAAGCCTACTCCGTGGAGGCGTCATTCTTCCTCTGGTTTCCCTTCCTAGAAGAAGGTGTAACCTCCACCTTGTTCCTTGAGCTGGCCTTCCCCTGCCCACCAGGTCTCGTTTAGGACGGCATGTCGATATCAAAGCGTCTAGGTTCCCGGGCAACTATAGCGGTACAGCGTTCCAGCCTGTCGCTGTTGGAGTTGTCCATGGCGGAGGTCCCAATGTTTACCAGACATGTTCACACCTCTGTTTTTCTTTGAAGGCTGTCACATGTGGTTAAAATATGATTTAACATAACCGCAATCCAGTATCACTTTCAGATTCCAAATCTTCCCAACTCTGGCGGCTGAACAAAGGCAAGAGAATATATTTCTCAGGCAATGTGGAGGAGAGTGAAAATACAAAAGAAAGTGAAAAAAGAGGAATGTTAAAGGCTATACATGGTATCCATTTTTATACAGAAAAGCCTGGGGGAAAGACCAAGCCTTCGAATGCAGGATGATACCAAGGTTGAAATAAATGCGTTTTTCGGGATAATTCAAGAAGTGCCAGTAAGGTGACACAATGCTCTGGTGTTAAACGCCTGCAGATTTAGCTGTGTTAAGTACACTCAGTTCCTAGGGTTTTGGCAAAATAACAAATCTTGTCTCACAGTGAATGTACAATAAACAAAGTAAGGACTACACTTCAAAAATGATTCATTGGTTGTGAAGCACATTGGGACATTCTAAGGCTATGATGAGGTGCTGTACAGCAAACCAGAAATTGCTGGAAAAATAATAACGAGTTCACAGCGCTCGCCATTATTATTGTGTAAATAAACAGCAATTTGTGGTGAGGAAGAGATACAACTTGGGTTTGCTGGACGTTTGCCATGCAAAAATCAGAGCTCGTCGTCAATCTCTCCATGAATGTCAAGAAATTGCTGGATTTGCATTACAAAAAGGACTTAATCTCGCCACACATATTTAGGGCTGGTGTTCCATCTCATAAGGACTCTATTAATAACATGATTTGTGGTCCTGCTATGAAACTCAACTTCGGAGGCCCAGAAAGGGAACACTGGGCTAGAACCTCCACTTTTGTGCTTATTGCCCAAAAATGGGCATTATTTGCGGCGTGGGTGGTAATAAAGGGTTTTCAGATCGTCGGCTTCTCGCCCATTCTCAAAACACCTCGTCGCCATTTTTGAAAATGGGCGTTACCGCGAGCGATATGAAATAGGCGGTAGGGTTAAAATTTTTGGACCTTCTGCCGTAAAGTGTGGCCGTCCTTAGCAATGGCATGGCAACGCTCAATTCCCGTGATTCAAGAGGTCAAGGGTCATAATGACATGCGCAGAAGAGGAGACAGAGAGAGGGAGCTCAGAAGGCTTGTCTGGGTGTGGTGTGGCTGCTTTGGGAAGAAGGAGGGAGACTTTAGAGCTTCACAGCAAGTAGGCAAACAAAAATTAGCTGTTACCAGGCACATATCTGCCCAAATTTTGCCTATAATGGAGAGAGAGGAGGAGGCATCACAGCACGCTGTGGAAACTGACGCTGGAGAGAGCAGTGAGGTGGGAGAGGAGCACATTGGAGGCCGCAAAAGAGCGAGGAGGTTCTTGGATGAGACAAGTGCCACCCTCCTGCAGGAGGTCGAGTTACGCTGGGGTGATTTGACACAGGGAGAGCATGGGAAGCCCACCCCAAAGGCCTACCAGAGAATATGGACCGAGATAACAGAGGTGGTCTCGTCGGCGACCAACGAGTTGCATGAGGGCAACCAATGCCGCAAACGATGGAACGACCTTGTGGGATCCACAAGAGTAAGCATTCCATTGATTTACATGTACTTATGTATTTATAGAATTTGATTTGCAACAGTCATGAGTGACTATCAGCAGATGGGAAGTCTTTCACTTACACCGGAAATATTTTACTCAAAGCCTGCGGTCACAGTGCACGTCTTCAGGTAAAGAATGATAATTTTCAAAATAATCATAGAAACATAGAAACATAGAAAATAGGTGCAGGAATAGGCCATTCGGCCCTTCGAGCCTGCACCACCATTCAATAAAATCATGGCTGATCATCGCCTCAGTACCCCTTTCCTGCTTTCTCTCCATACCCCTTGATCCTTTTAGCCTTAAGGGCCATATCTAACTCCCTCTTGAATATATCCAACAAACTGGCATCAACAACTCTCTGCGGTAGAGAATTCCACAGGTTAACAACTCTCTAAGTGAAGAAGTTTCTCCTCATCTCAGTCCTAAATGGCTTACCCCTCATCCTTAGATTGTGTCCCCTGGTTCTGGACTTCCCCAATATCGGGAACATTCTTCCTGCATCTAACCTGTCCAGTCCCGTCAGAATTTTATATGTTTCTATGAGATCCCCTCTCAACCTTCTAAACTCCAGTGACTGCAGGCTCAGTCGATCCAGTCTCTCCTCATATGTCAGTTCTGCCATCCCGGGAATCAGTCTGGTGAACCTTCGCTGCACTCCCTCAAGAGCAAGAACATCCTTCCTCAGGTTAGGAGATCAAAACTGAACACAATATTCCAGGTGAGGCCTCACCAAGGCCCTGTACAACTGCAGTAATACCTCCCTGCTCCTATATTCAAATCCCCTAGCTATGAAGGCCAACATGCCATTTACCTTCTTCACCGCCTGCTGTACCTGCATGCCAACTTTCAATGACTGATGTACCATGACACCCAGGTCCCGTTGCACCTCCCCTTTTCCTAATCAGATAATATTTTGCCTTCGTGTTTTTGCCACCAAAGTGGATAACCTCACACTTTTCCACATTATACTGCGTCTGCCATACATTTGCCCACTCAACTAACCTGTCCATGCAGCTTCTTAGCATCCTCCTCACAGCTCACACTGCCACCCAGCTTAGTGTCATCTCCAAACTTGGAGATGTTACACTCAATTCCTTCAACTAAATCATTGATGTATATTGTAAATAGCTGGGGTTCCAGTACTGAGCCCTGCGGCACCCACTAATCACTGCCTGCCATTCTGAAAAGGACCCCTTTATCCCGACTCTCTGCTTCCTGTCTGCCAACCAGTTCTCTATCCACGTCAATACATTACCTCCAATACCATGTGCTTTAATATTGCACACCAATCTCTTGTGTGGGACCTTGTCAAAAGCCTTTTGAAAGTCCAAATACACCACATCCACTGGTTCTCCCCTATCCTCAAAAAATTCTAGAAGATTTGTCAAGCATGATTTCCCTTTCATAAATCCATGCTGACTTTAATCGATCCTGTAGTGTATGTAGGCACCTTTAGTAATGACTCCACGAGGCAGGGTATGGTTCTTAAACTGTGCAGACCTGCAGTTCTTTATTAGCAGTTCCTGAGTGCCAACAACAAGCTGTGATTTCCCTTTTATACTGGGTTACCTGCCGTGTGCAGGCAACCCCTGGGTCTCCAGCAACAGCACCCTCTGGTGTACCGGTAAGGTGTGTACAGTACAAGGGTACATTCAATGTGGTATAACAGTGTTACAGACATCACACAGTGAACAGGCATGCCAACACAACAGATCCTGTCACTGCTTTCCAAATGCGCTGCTATTTCATCTTTAATAATTGATTCCAACATTTTCCCTACCACTGATGTCTGGCTAACCGGTCTGTAATTTCCTCGTTTTCTCTCTCACTCCTTTTTTAAAAAGTGGTGTCACATTAGCTACCCTCCAGTCCATAGGAACTGATCCAGAATCGATAGACTGCTGGAAAATGATTACCAATGCATCCACTATTTCTAGGGCCACTTCCTTAAGTACTCTGGGATGCAGATTATCAGGCCCTGGGGATTTATCGGCCTTCAATCCCATCAATTTCCCTAACACAATTTCCTGACTAATAAGGATTTCCTTCCGTTCCTCCTTCTCACTAGACCCTCATTCCCCTAGTATTTCCGGAAGGTTATTTGTGTCTTCCTTCGTGAAGACAGAACCAAAGTATTTGTTCAATTGGTCTGCCATTTCTTTATTCCCCATTATAAATTCATCTGATTCTGACCTACATTTGTCTTCACTAGTCTTTTTCTCTACACATATCTATAGAAGCAGTCAGTTTTTATGTTCCCAGCAAGCTTCCTCTCATACTCTATTTTCCCCCTCCTAATTAAACCCTTTGTCCTCCTCTGCTGAATTCTAAATTTCTCCCACTCCTCAGATTTGCTGCATTTTCTGGCCAATTTATATGCCTCTTCCTTGGATTTAACACTATCCTTAATTTCCCTTGTTAGCCATGGTTGAGCCACCTTCCCCATTTTATTTTTACTCCAGACCGGGATGTACAATTGTTGAAGTTCATCCATGTGAACTTTAAATGTTTACCATTGTCTATCCACCGTCAACCCTTTAAGTATCACTCGCCAGTCTATTCCAGCCAATTCACGTCTCATACCATCGAAGTTACCTTTCCCTAAGTTCAGGACCCTCGTCTCTGAATTAACTGTGTCACTCTCCATCTTAATAAAGAATTCTACCATATTATGGTCACTCTTTCCCAATGGGTCTCGCACAACAAGATTGATAATTAGTCTTTTCTCATTACACGTCACCCAGACTAGGATGGCCAGCCCTCTAGTTGGTTCCTCGACATATGGTCTGGAAAACATTCCCTAATACACTCCAGGAAATCCTCCTCCACCGTATTGCTACCAATTTGGTTAGCCCAATCTATATGTAGATTAGAGTCGCCCATGATAACTGCTGTACCCTTATTGCATGCATCCCTAATTTCTTGTTTGATGCTGTCCCCAACCTCATTACTACTGTTTGGTGGTCTGTACGCAACTCCCACTAGCATGTTCTGCCCTTTGGTATTCCGCAGCTCTATCCATAAAGATTCCACATCATCCAAGCTAATGTCCTTTCTTACTATTGCGTTAATTTCCTCTTTAACCAGCAACGCTACCTCACCTCCTTTTCCTTTCTGTCTATCCTTCCTGAATGTTGAATACCCATGATTACATCTGTTGGTTCTGTGTTGTATCAGTCTCTGTGACAGTACCTAGCAATGATATCACGCAATGATCTCATGCCATGTCGTCCTGTCATCTTTTACAGAAGAAGCTATCGACGATGAGGTCCGTGCAGAGGCAAACGGGTGCGGAGACACCAGTCACCAGTGACATCACTGAGATGGAGGAGCGGGTGCTCGCACTCGTGGGGAAGCACCCCCGGACAGCCACGGACGCATTTGCAGACCCTGAAGTGATGCCAAGTGAGTAAAGCTTACACCATTGCGTGATGTGCAGTCAATAGATGGCCACACCCACTCATATCCAAACAATCATATAAGATAGATGATTTCTATAATTGTCAAAGAAATAATGATGGCCTAATGAAAATCTTTGCAATGCAAATGTGTTGATGGTCTGCGATGATTTTCAGAGCAGTGGTGCTTTTGTCGTGCATATGCTGTGTGTAGCACTGGACTCACCTTGTGACCCTCGCAGTCCCTTCTCCTCTAATAACCTCATTTGTGTTTTGTAGCTCAGCCAGCAGCACGTCCCAAGGCAAGACCTAAAAGGCCAGAAGGTGGGGACGCGAGGCCCGACTCTCTGGATTATCCATCATCTGGTGCTGAGGAGTTCCAATTCTTGCCCGTCAATCCATTGGGTCTGTTCTCCATGGATGAGAGCGCGGACTTCGAGGTAACTGCATCGCCACGCTCCAGAAACCATTCCATCCCAAAGCCATCTAGTGGTCCTCTGGTCATTCCCGCATCCACTCTGGAGGTACCGGCCCCAAGCACCTCGCGACAGGGCACCCCATTTTTCCCCAGGCTGGTGACGACCCCACAGAGGTCTCGTGAACATGGCAGGTCTGTTCCACGAGCGCCACATGACAGCGGAGAGATGGCACAGGTGTCCAGGAGGATTGTAGACTTTGGTGACCAGCTCATCGAAGCATTGGGGGGCATGTCCCAACAGCTGGCCACCATGACCAAGTACATTCCACGGATGGCGGAGGTCCTGGATGTGATAGCCAGGAACACTACTGGCACAGGCCTCCCAGTGGTCCCCGAGCGCAGCACTCCACCCCGAGGTTCCGCACCAGCACTGGGAACGACAGATGAGAGCAAGGACCAAGATCCTGCTTCTGCATCAGCGAATGTTGCCCCCTCGGCACCTCCCGCTCCCATACCCGTGCAACGACCGCATCTGCCTTCATCCCCCCCAATGAAGCACCGCCTGAGGAGCTCCTCAGCCAGGCGCCGTGGAGCCAGGAGGGGAAGGGATAGAGGTGGGGAGAAAAAGGGGAGGGGGGAAGGAAAGTGAGGTGCATGTCCGCAGGTGATGACTGTGTTATATCTCCATCTGGGTGTATGCAATTTGTTGTAATATATGGGGGCTGGGGACCACGCTCCTGCTTTGCCTTTTTACTCTGTGTTGCTGGACATGTTGAACATTTGATTGATGTCAATGGTGGAAAAAGTGGGGTGTGGGCGGGGGTTGGATATTATTGCCTGTGATACTTATGATTTCAGACCAATGTTGGTATAAAACATTATTATTGAACATAACCTTGTTGCGCATTGTCTCAGATAGCTGCACCGTTACAGACTGGTGATTCCTTAACATGAAAGGGTTAAATTCAACTTAACATCAATCAATGTAAACTTTAACTGATGGGCACCATTGATGTCTGAGCTGCACACACACATATCGCCCACAATATCGACCACCCAAAAAACCGCCCATAAAAAGTGGAACTTTTCTGAACAAACACCAGCGGTATGGTTGGCATTTTTTAAATCACAGGTCGTTTTATTGAAAAGGCTGCCTCAACTTCGGGGGAGTTTGCATTGACTCTGGAGTTCTTCTCAGGTGAAGTGAACATCTCAACAGAAATATTTTCAGACTCTGGACTTTGGTGCTTTACTCCAGGTGAATTTTAGTGAAGAAATCATTACTTCTGATCAATCGCTATTATACTTTCAATGCAATGGGGCCACCAAACAGTAACTGTGCTTAAGCAGCACTTCAGATGTCTTGACCACTCAGGAGGGGAGCTATAATACAACCCTGAGCAAATAGGTAAATTCGTGGTCGTGTGTTCGATGCTGCCCAACCTGGCTATCATTAGAAGCCAAGAATTGCGAGAAGGCACTGATGCTCCACCTCATGAGAGAGAGGAAGAGGATGGCGAGGGGCTGGATGCTGACCTAGGGCCAGACAATCAGGCTGGCTATGCAACCATGCCAACGACCCCCTCCAGACTGCAGGAAAGGGCCCATGGTGGCTCAAAAAAAGGGAAAAGTGCCTCAGCACTAACACAAGTGGTTCAACAAGCCAGGGAAGGGGCACCCAGGGACTTGCACACAGCACTCCAGCTTTGTGCAGGGAGGTCAACACTGCAAGAGAGGTCCTCTACCCACAGGGGCCAGGACACGCTGCAGAAAGAATGATGTGGGAACAGATCTTTGAGGCCATTACTGCCAGCAGTGTCGTCCCTGCCACCTGGCTCCAGTGCCCAAAGAAGTTTAATTACCTTCAACTACTGGTCAAGGTCAGTGAATGAATCTTCAAAAGCCATCTCCTACAAACTACACCACTAGACTTACACACTGCTCAAAGCATGACTCTGCCCCCCAATCACTCACCTACCAACAATCTGTACCAATCACGAGGCCCATCTCCCATTCCTAGCTTCACCTCACTCCCTTGGAGGAGAAGGTCCAGGCCATAGTTGGCAGTGGCATGGCTGAGCCCTTGGCCAGTGGCAGGGCAGAATGGATTCAAGATTCTGGGATCTGCATAAGTTATCCTCCTCCTGGCATGCACCTCTTGCTTTTCTTCCATCACCTCACCACAATTCCACCCTTGTGCTTTCCTCATTTCACAAGAAATGCAGCCTGCCCAACCTGTCGTTGACCTTGAAGAGGAAAGTGGAAGAAGGAAGAAGGAAGAAGAAGAAGAAGAAACATCATCACTTGATTTCACATTCCCAGCCACCAGTCCTCAAGGTTAACCAGCAAGGTCATTTGCAGTGTCCCCCACTGAAAGTCAACAGTCTTCCACCAGCCATGGTGCAGCCACTGGGGTAGCACTGCGTGACATCAGTAGAATACGCAAAGACACACACAAGACAGTCACTAAGAGGATGATGAATTGATTTCTTGATGTCATATTGGATGGATAGATGTATAAAGTTAGATTGGAAAGTTTGCTGTGTGGTGGCTTTTATTTCAGCATCATGGCCAAGAGGACACTTTGATGGTCACTAACAGAGGGAAGGTAAGGTGTGGGACTAATACTGAAAGGGGAATCAGGGTTGTGGACACTGGGACCGCAGGCAAATGATTCCATCCCGAATATCGTGGCCAGAAAGGGGCTGTCTAGGTTGCATCATTCCTTCTGCTTCTTTCTCTTCGGCTTCTTCCTCTTCTGTTTCTTGCTCTTCCCTCTGCAAATGAATGCTCTAAATCTGAAATTACAGCAGAATATGCTGGAAATACTCAGCAGATCAGGGAGCATCTTGACCTGAGACGCGAACTCTATTTCACTTTCCATGGATGTTGCCTGATCTGCTCAGTATTTGCAGCATTTTCTGCCTTCCTTTACCATCTGATGCCTTGCAAACATCCAGCAGCGCTCCCTGCACACTTAAAAAACGTTTAACATTTATTGCAGCAAGCCATTGCTTCAATAAAATTTTAAAAAACAGTCCAAAATCTTAAATGCAAAATTACCTGAAAGATGTGTGTCCCTTAAAGAGGTGCTGACAGCGCCTCTGTCAGTCTGCTGCATGCTAAGTTTACATGCAAGCTTAGGACACTGTGCTGAACTCAGCGCAAAGGTCCAAGTTCACCATGATGATGTTAAGGCGGCCGTCACCACTCCCTCATTTTACTTTGCAGAGCGATACATTTTAATAGCAGCCCTCTTTTCGCCATTTTTTGATGGTAACAAGTGGTGCAAAGCCCCTGAATTTTTAACACAAAGTTTCTCACTCTCTTTATTTCTCTTTTTGTATCTAATTTTGAATTTAATTCACCCTACTTCCTTCTCCATCCTTCCTTCTGTTTCTTTCTCTATCCTAAAATGTAATTGGTTAAGGTGTTAAACCGTTGGACCCAATGTTCAAGAGGTCCCAGATGATCAGAATTTTTAATTCACATTTCCAGCAAATTGCAGCACAAAAATAACACAAGCTGAGGGGCTAGGAAGAAATCCAATTCATGACGCTCGCCACGAGATGTGTCACTCCAGCAATTTCTGGACCATTGTAAATTCTATCGATCTTTTTTCTTTGAATTGGAAGCCAGACAATTCCATACATCAGCACGATGTAGGAAGACTCAAAAGAAAGATGAGAACTTTAAGAAATCATTAATATTAAAATTAAATACCTAGCTCTATCTATCATTAAGATATTCAAGTCATTGCACAGGTGGTTAATTACAAGCACTTTGGCCTAGAAATTCGATTGCAGCTGAAAACGTACACCAGGGCACGGCACTGCATGCATTTGTTCACGTACTCCCTGTGACCGTGCTGGCGATCATCATCATGGTTCAGATGCACAGTCAACAATATTCATGGGTATTCATGCACGCCTGTTTGGGAGAAGGAGAAATCACGCTTCACTGATGCTACTTAAAGGTGGCCAGTAACTCTTAAAGGGGAGGTGCATACTAGCTGCAAACAACAGGGAAACCTCAAAGAAATATCACAAGTGGAAAAATGGCTACATGGGGTCCAGAGAGGGCAACCAGGTTCTCTGATGCTGTGTTGGAGGCTCTTCTCCAGTTGGTGATGAACATTGTGATCCTATTCCCCAGGGGGCAGAAAGCCCCCCGGCAACACCTCCCCAACCAGTGGGAAGAGGTCATTGAGGAGATTAATGCCAGGAGCTTAGCTCTCAGGACATCGCTGCAATGTAGAATGAAGTTCAATAACCTCACCAGAGTTGTTAAGGTAAGAATACTTCTCTCTTACTCTCTGCTCACACATGCACCACCTGCAGCCTTAATATTCCCCGTCCCTGCTTCCATTCACTCTCGTACAATCACTGCACCACACATCACTCTACATCCTTCTCCTCCTATTCACATACTCTGCACTTCTTACTTTCAGCACTATTTCAACCCTCACTTCTTCACACCTCATATTGTGCACACTACATACAAACTAGTAAATGAGGGGAGGATGGCTCAGTTGGAAAATATAGTATAAATAATAGATCAAAAGCAAACAAAAGGGAAGACAGTAGAGTAACAGTCAGAAATTGCACTTTAGGCACTACAGGTAAAGCAAAAACTAAACAATCTAAATTGATTAAACCAAGAGAGAGAAATAAGACTCATGAGCAAAACATTAGTGCTAAAGGACAGGTTAGTGTGCGTGGCCCAAATATGTGATCTTTATACTAACACATGGATTATAAGGAATAAATTGAATTAATTGCAGGCGCAAATGCAACTTGGAGGGTTTGACGGTCAGGACTGGGAACTAAATATACCAGATTATAAGGCTTACAGGAAAGATAGGGAAAATGGCAGAGGGGGAGGAATAGCCTTAGTTATTAAGAATTACGTTTTTGTGACTGGAAGACTGTTTCCAGTGGGCCTCCGCAGGGCTCAGTACTAGGTCCCTTGCTTTTTGTTATAGATAATCAATGATTTAGACTTGAATGTAGGGGGATGATTAAGAAGTTTGCAGATGATACTAAAATCGGCTGTGTGGTTGATAATGAAGAAGAACGCTGCATACTGCGGGAAGATATCAATAAACTGGTCAGGTGGGCAGAACAGTGGAAAATGGAATCCAATCTGGAGAAGTGTGAGGGCTAACAAGGCAAAGGAATACATATTGAATGGTAGGTCATTGAGAAGTGTAGAGGAACAAAGTGCATGTCCACAGATCCCTGAAGATAGCAGGCCAGGTGGATAAGGTGGTTAAGAAGGCATATGGAATACTTGCCTTTATTTGCCGAGGCATAGAATACAAGAACAGGGAGGCTACGCTTGAACTAGATAAAACACTAGTTAGGTCATAGCTAGAGTACTGTGTGCACCACATTACAGGAAAGATGCACTAAAAAGAGGATACAGAGGAGATTTACCAGCATGTTGTCCGGACTGGAGAATTTTAGCTATTGAGGAAAGATTAGATAGGCTGGGGTTGTTTTCTTTGGAACAGAGGAGGCTGAGGGGAGAGCTGATTGAGGTGTATAAAATTATGAGGGGCCAAGATAGAGTGGATAGGATGGTCCTATTTCCCTTAGCAGAGGGGTCAACAACCACGGGGCATAGATTTAAAATAATTGGTAGAAGGTTGAGAGGTGATTTGAGGGGAAATGTTTTCACCCAGAAGGTGGTGGGGGTCTGGAACTCAATGCCTGAAAGGGTGGTAGAGGCCATAACCCCTTATCCCCTTATCGTTTAAGAAACTGTCTATTTCTGTCTTAAATTTATTCAGTGTCCCAGCTTCCACAGCTCTCTGAGGCAGTGAATTCCACAGATTTACAACCATCTGAGAGAAGAAATTTCTCCTCATCTCAGTTTTAAATGGGCAGCCCCTTATTCTAAGATCATGCCCTCTAGTTCTAGTCTCCTCCATCAGTGGAAACATCCTCTCTGCATCCACCTTGTCAAGCCCCCTTATAATCTTATATGTTTCGATAAGCTCACCTCTCATTCTTCTGAATTCCAATGAGTAGAGGCCCAACCTACTCAACCTTTCCTCATAAGTCAACCCCCTCCTCCCCGGAATCAACCTAGTGAACCTTCTCTGAACTGCCTCCAGCGCAAATATATAATTTTGTAAATATGGAAACCAAAACTGCACGCAGTATTCCAGGTGTGGCTATGGACACTGTAAGAAGTAAGAGAGAACATAAAACTAAAAGAAAAAGCATACAAAATTGCAAAAAATAGCACAGATCCTGGCGATGGGAAAGGTACAAAGAACAGCAAAGAGTCACAAAACAGATTGTAAGATCAAAAAGAAGGGAGTATGAAAAGAAACTTGCAAGTGCTATGAAACTCAACACTAAAAATGTTTACAATATATTCGGAAAAAGAGGTCGGTAGGGAGGAATGTTCGCCCCTTGAAAACTAATAACGGTGATATTGTCAATGATAATAAGGAAATGGAGGACATGTTGAATACTTCCTTTGCGTCAGTATTTACAGTAGAGGAAATCCCAAGGAAACTAATGTTTAATCAGGGACCGAGGCTCAACAAAATTAAGTAAGCAAAATAACAGGAATGAAGAAAACATTGGCACTAACAAGTGCCAATTTCCCATAACCAGATGATTTCCATCCCAGGGAGGAGAAATTGGGGTCATTTGCACCTCCCATTAGCGTCCCAAAGCATGGGTTTAGTGGTGGCCATAACTGGTAGTGCCTCGTTACACTGCACTGGGGACAACAAAGTCATCACTTTGCGCAGCAATTCGTTTTTGCCCCCGAGCAAAAATTCGGTATCTCCCCCTGAAGCTGTGCCGGGCGATGCCAGCGACAGCTTCAGAGGGCATGTACATGGTGGCCAGCCATTTGCGGGGCACTAGTTAAAGGGGAGATGGCATACACATGAATTTTAAAAATCACTTACTTATCATGGCCCCTTGCCTCCTTGAATGCGGGGTCCGTGACGCTATCTGGCAGCCCGGCACTCCACTTGAGTGCTGGACTGATGGCACGGCACCCCGCTCCCTGGTGGTCTAGGTAGGGCCCCGCAGAGTCTGCAGCTTGGCCCTCCCCTTTAATAAACGGGCGGCCCCTCTGACACGGCAATGCTACGTGACCCAGTGAGTAGCACTCTGCTCCGCTTACTTAGCTCCCACCCTGTTAGCACCCCAAGAGGAAGTGGAGCATGGTTTTTGGGGTTCCACATCCTCTCGAGGGTAGTAAGCCCAATTTCACGAGTGGGGCGGGACTTCTGTGCCTGGCGCAGGAAGTCCCGCCTTGTGGATGTTATCGGCCCCAAACGGGGCGCTACACAGTTTCCTGGCCCAGGGATTTTAAAAAACGTAGGTGAGCACATTGCAGATGCCTCAACTATAATCTTCCAAAGTTTCCTTGATTCAGGAAACGTTCTTTTAGATTAGAAAATTGCACCTGGAAAATTGCGCCTGTCACTCCATTACCTAAGAATGGTGAGACGGGGAAACCAGTGAATTATAGATCATAAATAAGAACAAAGAACATAAGAACATAAGAATTAGGAACAGGAGTAGGCCATCTAGCCCCTCGAGCCTGCTCCACCATTCAACAAGATCATGGCTGATCTGGCCATGGACTCAGCTCCACTTACCCGCCCGCTCCCCATAAACCTTAATTCCCTTATTGGTTAAAAATCTATCGATTTGTGATTTGAATACATTCAATGAGCTAGCCTCAATTGCTTCCCTGGGCAGAGAATTCCACAGATTCACAACCCTCTGGGAGAAGAAATTCCTTCTCAACTCGGTTTTAAATTAGCTCCCCCGTACTTTGAGGCTGTGCCCCCTAGTTCTAGTCTCCCCGACCAGTGGAAACAACCTCTCTGCCTCTATCTTGTCTATCCCTTTCATGATTTTAAATGTTTCCATACTCCAACGAGTAAAGACACAGTCTACTCAATCTATCATCATAAGGTAACCCCCTCAACTCTGGAATCAGCCTAGTGAATCGTCTCTGTACCCCCTCCAAAGCTAGTATATCCTTCCTTAAGTAAGGTGACCAAAACTGCACGCAGTACTCCAGGTGCGGCCTCACCAATACCCTGTATAGTTGCAGCAGGACCTCCCTGCTTTTGTACTCCATCCCTCTCGCAATGAAGGCCAACATTCCATTCGCCTTCCTGATTACCTGCTGCACCTGCAAACTAACTTTTTGGGATTCATGCACAAGGACCCCAGGTCTCTCTGCACTGCAGCATGTTGTAATTTCTCCTCATTCAAATAATATTCCCTTTTACTGTTTTTTTTTCCAAGGTGGATGACCTCACATTTTCCGACATTGTATTACATCTGCCAAACCTTAGCCCATTCGCTTAACCTATCTAAATCTCTTTGCAGCCTCTCGATGTCCTCTAAACAACCCGCTTTCCCACTAATCTTTCTGTCATCAGCAAATTTTATTGCACTACACTCTGTCCCCTCTTCCAGGATATCTATGTATATTGTAAACAGTTGTGGTCCCAGCACCGATCCCTGTGGCACACCACTAACCACCGATTTCCAACCCGAAAAGGACCCATTTATCCCGACTCACTGCTTTCTGTTAGCCAGCCAATTCTCGATCCATGCTAATACATTTCCTCTGACTCCGCGTACCTTTATCTTCTGCTGTAACCTTTTGTGCGGCACCTTATCGAATGCCTTTTGGAAATCTAAATACACCACATCCATTGGTACACCTCTATCCACCAAGCTCGTTATATCCTCAAAGAATTCCAGTAAGTTAGTTAAACATGATTTCCCCTTCATGAATCCATGTTGCGTCTGCTTGATTGCACTATTCCTATCTAGATGTCCCGCTATTTCTTCCTTAATGGTAGCTTCAAGCATTTTCCCCACTACAGATGTTAAACTAACTGGCCTATAGTTACCTGCCTTTTGTCTGCCCCCTTTTTTAAACAGAGGCGTTACATTAGCTGCTTTCCAATCCGCTGGTACCTCCCCAGAGTCCAGAGAATTTTGGTAGATTATAACGAATGCATCTGCTGTAACTTCCGCCATCTCTTTTAATACCCTGGGATCCATTTCATCAGGACCAGGGGACTTGTCTACCTTGAGTCCCATTAGCCTGTCCAGCACTACCCCCCTAGTGATAGTGATTGTCTCAAGGTCCTCCCTTCCCACATTCCCGTGACCAGCAATTTTTGGCATGGTTTTTGTGTCTTCCACTGTGAAGACCGAAGCAAAATAATTGTTTACGGTCTCAGCCATTTCCACATTTCCCGTTATTAAATCCCCCTTCTCATCTTTGAAGGGACCAACATTTACTTTAGTCACTCTTTTCCGTTTTATATAACGGTAAAAGCTTTTACTATCTGTTTTTATGTTTTGCGCAAGTTTACTTTCGTAATCTGTCTTTCCTTTCTTTATTGCTTTCTTAGTCATTCTTTGCTGTCGTTTAAAATTTTTCCAATCTTCTAGTTTCCCACTAACCTTGGCCACCTTATATGCATTGGTTTTTAATTTGATACTCTCCTTTATTTCCTTGGTTATCCATGCCTGGTTATCCCTTCTCTTACCACCCTTCTTTTTCACTGGAATATATTTTTGTTGAGCACTATGAAAGAGCTCCTTAAAAGTCCTCCACTGTTCCTCAATTGTGCCACCATTTAGTCTGTGTTCCCAGTCTACTTTAGCTAACTCTGCCCTCATCCTACTGTAGTCCCCTTTGTTTAAGCATAGTACGCTCATTTGAGACACTACTTCCTCACCCTCAATCTGTATTACAAATTCAACCATACTGTGATCACTCATTCCGAGAGGATCTTTTACTAGGAGATCGTTTATTATTCCTGTCTCATTACACAGGACCAGATTGAAGATAGCTTGCTCCCTTGTAGGTTCTGTAACATACTGTTCTAAGAAACAATCCCGTATACATTCTATGAATTCCTCCTCAAAGCTACCCCATGTGATTTGATTTGACCAGTTAGCCTAACATCTGTTGTCAGAAAATGTCTGAAGTCTATAATTAAGGATAGGGTGACTGAGCACCTTGACCGTTTTCTGCTGATCAGAGAGTCTGTGTGGATTTGTAAAAGGTAGGCCATGCTCGACGAACCTGATTGAATTTTTTGAAGAGGTGACTGAAGCAGTGAACAAGAGAATGTCTATGAGTGTTATTTATATGACTTCCAGAAGGCATTTGATAAGGTCCCTCATAAGAGACTGTTAACTAAGGTTGATGCCCATGATACTGAGGGCAAATTATTTACCTGCTTAGGAAATTGGCTGAGCATCAGGAAACAGAGAGTTGGGATAGTGGACAGGCACTCTAATTGGCAGAATGTGACTAGTGGTGTCTCACAGGGGTCTGTGTTGGGGCCTCAACTATTCACTGTATTTAGATACTCACTTCAAGGGCTCAGGTTACTTAAGAATGCTGATGGGCATACACAGGAAATGCTGAGTGCACTAGGCAGCCTGCCAGTGAGGTTGTGCATGATGGCTCAGAGCACTGAGGAGTCCAGCTTCAATTTCTGTTGAAGCTATGCAGCGAGCATGGAGACCATTTTGTCCAATATGGAGTGTGTGGTCATTTCCTTGAACAGGACAGTGGCACCCACCACAATGGGATCTCTACTGACAGTTCTAACAACTTCCATGGCAGCTCACACTTCTACTATTTTACTCTGGGGGCTAGTGTTAAGAGGGCTTCCAGAGCATCACCTCACACCTATACTCTGTTCTCATGCAAAGGCAGAGGAGTGCTGAGCCACAGTTGCAGGAGATTGGCCTTTGATCCATGGGTGAGGCACCTGCTGTCCTTTGTCAGGATTACAATGTCACCCATTCTGCCACTGACCTTGATAGTGCCACACAGCTGCTGGGCAGACTGCTCCGGCCCATGCCGAGATGCTGCTGTCAGTAGCCGGTCCCTAAAGACCAAGAGCTGCTCAAGGTTGCCCACCATTGCCATCTGAAATATCCTCAATGGAAGCTCAGCAGAATTCCACCTCCTAAGCTGTAGCCACAGGGAACACACTTCTTGAGAGCGCAAGGATAGGTAAATTAGAACAATAGACAGGCTCCAAGGCGCTGCCCAAGATTGATTCTTAGTTATTTCTGTAAAATATTGTACACAGATGGAATTGAGATGTTGGATTTTTTTGTTCTGGATTTGCTGTTGGTGTTAATATTCTTAGTTTAATGAAGGCGTGACCCGTAAGGCTGAACTGGAGATAAGCAATCGGATGGTGGTAGTAAGGACGGTGGTGATAAGGATTGCGAGAATATAGGTGTATTGGGGACGGGAGGGTTGGGAGGGATGGGTCACATGAAGGATTCTTGGATGAGCTGTTGTCCAAGAGCTCTAGCAGTGATAGAGAATTCAAACAGGCTGCATTTAGACAGACTGTGAAAATTCACAGACCCCCAAGTCAAGGCTGCTACGTGCAGTTCAGCATGTTGCATTGTCATCAATCAACTTGACATTTCAGAACTTTGGGTAGCGAGCCAATTAAAAGGTTAAAAGACTATTAATTGAGCCAATAAGGTCAAAGAAGGCGAGTTCTTTTCTGTAAATTGATCCAGGTATAAGTACAGGCATTTTGACCATGTGGTCTCAGAAGGACAAAGACCTGGCTTGAAGCCAGAAGCTTGTTACTGCTGTCTGCCAAAATAAAGAAATTAAAACAACAATCGGAGTTCGTATTTCATTGGAAATTAAGAGATCTAACAATTTTGGCGTCACGAACAGGATCGCTGAGGAAAGAAACTGAATTTTGGACATCGGACCTACATACTGAGGTAAGGACTCCTCTTTATAAAAGTCCTCAGTCAAAAGTCTAAATTCGCCTCTCCTTCTACGCGATTCCGAAAGCCTCCAGTTTGCGAACCCTCCGGTTGGTAGTCGGCTCAAGGTTCCATAGACGTCTAAACTTCGGCGGTGTGTTAGTTAATTAATCACCGACCTATTGAATGGCTAGAAAGCCTACGACTCGAGACCCCAGTAAAGAAATCAGTATTATGGCAGCAGGAGATAAGAGCAAAGAATTGCCTACAACTGTTAAAGGTGGGAGAGCACCACCTGAAGTTTCGCTAGATTTAATTCTCGAACAGATGAAAGAATACATAGAGCAAGAATTCAACTTATCTAAAACCTGTATTAAGATCGAACAAAAGTACGGAACCTCCAAAGGACAATAGTCCTTGGACGAGATTAAAAGGGTCTGGGGAAAAACGACCCGTATGAAAAATAAAGAGCGAACTAGATGGTCCCTAGTGGTTATGGGCCAGATCCGAAAGTGGAATGAAATTATAATGCGTTCCCAACATGATCGAGAACTGACCAGTACAAAGGACCAATTGCAAGCTGTTTGTGCACAGCTGCGACAGAAAAAGCTTGAACTTGAAAAGCTGGAAGCGGAAGTTAAAGATCTTAAAGGTGAAATTAAAGAATGGAAAAAATCATTAGGTCGAGAGACAGTAATAGGAAAAGGAAAATGTATCGGTCAATTCCCAGGGTAACCATGTTTGGATAAATTAAAAGCGCAAACCCAAAGACACGACCGAGGAATAGATACAGATTCTGAATCCTCCGACGACACAGAGTCGGAGGATGAAGAATTAGGGGTGCGCTTTGCCCCATTTAAAAAAAGACGAGTTGTAGTCAAATCAGAAGAGACTGCGGATGAGGGCGGAACCAAAAAAACGAGGAAAAGTGTCTACAAAAAATACTTATTTCATGATCCGGCAGAACCAGAGAAAATTGATAAATGGTCCAAAGAATTGCCCGATCCAAAGAAAGGGGGAGTGAAAACTTGGGACAAATTGGACTGCTTAAGAAATATATATCAACTTCATCCCTGGGACGGAGTGCAAATTTTGACCATAATGATGCCAAAAACACAGGGAAGAAAATTGCACGACAAGGTAGAAGAAGCTTTGGGGCAGGATGATCAAGAATTAAATGCAGGATGGGAGGCAATTAAACACTGGCTCAAGCCTTCAGTCCAGCTAAGACAGACTGGGGAAAAATTGCAGCCTGCCAACAGAAAGGAACAGAGGAAGTCCTGGAGTATGATGAGCGGTTTAGATGCACGTGGCTAGAACATTCGGGTATGAATAATATGGATGAGGAAATGGATGAACAAGTGTTTGGACCCCTGAAAGCAGCTTTCGTGGCAGGTCTAAAGCCAGAACTGTCCAAAATGCTTAAGGTAGTGTTACCGGACTGGGAAGGTAGAGGAACTATCGTTGCAGCATTGGTGGATCGATGTAACCAATTAGATCGGGATATGGGAGCTAAATTCCGAGCTGTACAGGCTATGGGATGGTAATCCTAGGATTCCGATAAACAGTCATTAGGAAAATTACCCAGAAAATGTCATTATTGTGGGAAAGAAGGTCACTGGGCCAAGACATGCAGGGCAAAACAGAAAGGTCATGGCTGGGGAAGAGGACGTAGCCAGGGATACAATTCAGCCAACAAACCAGGCTTGTCACAAGATAACGACCTCATAGAAGCATTTAAGTAACTGACAATACAACAACAGAAGGAGTTACTTGGGATAGCAAAAAACGTTTAGAGCCCACCCTGGCCCCCGTCCTCGCACTAATACAACAAAGGGGAGATGGGCTATATATAACTGTGAGGGTGGGCGATAAGGATGTGGACAGTCTTTTAGACACAGGGGCGGAATTAACATGCTTACCCCTACAATATGGAGACTTTTTGCCATTGGATGGTAGGGCACGTACAGCCTATGGAGTTGGGGGCCATAAAATGAAAATTAAAAGGACAACACCGGTACTTATAGGGCTGGGTCCACATGAACTAAACACGCTGGTCTGGATAGGCCCAGTAGATCAACCCCTTTTGGGAATGGACGTACTAATCCAAATAGATTTATCGTTGCATTTCGAGGATGGTCGGGTGACATGGTCAATTTGAACTTTGAAGAAAGAAGAATTGAAGGAACACCCAATATGGGCTAAAGATAAGAACGATTGTGGCCTACTCCAGATGGCGCCTGCGTCATTTACTGGGACCAAGCCTCCATGCACTAAACAGTATCCCATCAGTCCAACTGCCATCGCGGGAATCTTACCGGTTATTCAGCAATTGGAGAAACAAGGGGTGCTTATTAAAACGCATAGCTCCTCCAATAGCCCCGTGTGGCCGGTACAGAAATCTAATGAGACTTGGCGTTTGAATGTCGATTATAGGAAAGCTAACCAGTGTATTGATCAAAAAGCTCCTTTGGTCACAGATTCCTCCACCATTCTTAATGGCCTCAAACCGGAACATAAATATTTCTCGGTTATAGATATGGCCAACGGATTTTGGTCAGTGCCTCTGGCACCGGAGGTTCGACAGTGGTTTGCTTTCACGGTCCAAGGACAACAGTATACTTGGACCCGGTTACCGCAGGGTTTCCACAACAGCCCTACGGTATTCCACATGGCTTTACAAAGCCATTTGCGAGAATTACCTCCCCTGTCATCCACAGTCATCCAATATGTAGACGATATCCTGCTAGCTTCAAACACGGAAGACCAGCATGTACAAGATTTACGAGCTTTGCTGGACCACCTTCGGCTGAAAGTACATAAAGCCAGCATCGACAAAGCACAAATATCCCAAGAAGAGGTTGTATACCTGGGACAAAAGATTTCACAAGGAAAGAGAGAACTTACCCAGGATAGAACTGCAGCCATTCAGGCTGCTAAAAAACCCACCACTATTCAGGAACTAAGGTCTTTTTTGGGATTGTGTAACTTTAACAGAAATTGGATTGACTCCTTCACACAGCTTGCTCAGCCATTGAATGATATTTTAAAGGGGAAACGTGCCTCTAAAGAAGCCATCACCCTCACTAAAGAACAGCAAGAGGCCTTCCTGAGTTTGAAAAAGGCCTTGTGTTCGGCACCGGCTCTGGGAATCCCCGACAGTGGTAAGCCATTTACCCTGTTTGTCCATGAGAAAGAAGGATATATGACAGTTATACTGACACAAGAACATGGGGATCGGCAAAGACCTATTGGCTATTATTCGGCAAAACTGGATGCGGTAGCCCTCGGATGGGGAAGTTGCCTAAGGGCCATGGAAGCTACATGTCGAGCGGTAATGATCACTACGGGTCTAGTCCTCGACCAAAAGCTGATTGTCAGGTGTCCCCACACCGTACACGCTTTGCTGTCTATGAATAGAATGTCTCAGGTGACGGCAGCTTGATGGACCCGCTGGACAGCAGTTTTGGAAGCTCCTAATCTCCATTTCGTCCGGGCCAGCCCGGTTAATCCCGCAACTATGCTCCCGATGTCAGAATCGAGGGAGCAAGAGGGGGGAGAATGTAAAGAGCATGACTGCGTGGCGATTTTAAAAGAAACAGAAGAAGCAGCCTTAGCAGCAGAGGAGCCTCTGCACAACCCAGACCTCATCCTGTTTACAGATGGTTCCTCCTTTGTTGACAATGGTACCAGAAAAGCAGGATGGGCAATTACAACCTTATATGAGGTAGTGGCAAAAGGATGTTTACCCTCAGGAACGTCAGCACAACAGGCCGAGTTACGGGCCCTGTCAGAAGCATGTCGAATAGCAGAAGGACAGACAGCTAACGTCTACACAGATTTGCGTTATGCTTTTGGAGTCGCTCACGACTTTGGTCTGTTATGGCGTAAAAGAGGATTCCTCACTGCTGCTGGTACACCTATCCGAAATGGAAAAGAAGTCCGAGACTTACTAGAGGCCACACAATTACCTCAGGAAGTGTCCATCCTGAAGTGTAAGGCCCATACCAAGGAAAATACCACAGAAGCACAGGGAAATGCCCTAGCCGACCAGGCAGCTAAAGATGCCGCCTCACAGGGCGTTCCTCCAGAACAACCAACACAGATGTGCAGATTGAAAGCACTCAGGACTCTGACACGAGACCTTCAAACAATGCAAGGCGAGTGCTCCTGAGAGGAAAAATGGATATGGATTGAGGCAGGAATTAAGCTATGTGAAGATGGTGTCTGGAGACAAAGAGTTACCGACAAGCCAGTCGCGCCACAAGCGCTTATGCCTTTTTTAGCCTAACAGATCCACTCGTGGGGACACTTGGCCTCACAACAGATGACGGCACAGTTCGAGAAAAGCTGGTGGGGTCAGAGATTTAAAAAACATGCCCAGCTGGTAGCAGACCGCTGTGTGGTCTGCCAGAAAAATAATTCTGGACCCATCACGGTAATGCCCCAACTGAGGTCCCCTGCCCCTGTCGGACCATTCCAGGATCTGCAGGTTGATTATATATCTCTTCCTTCATGCCAAGGATACACTAACATTCTTGTCATGGTTGACAGATTCTCTAGATGGGTAGAAGCTGTCCCAACTAAAAGAGCCACAGCCAATCACACTGCAAAGGTCTTGTGTAAGGTTTACATTCCCCGATGGGGAGTCCCGAGTAGCATTGACTCAGATCAGGGAACACACTTCACAGGTGCTGTCTGCCAAGAAGTCTGTAGGTTACTGAACATTACGTGGGATTTATACTGTCCTTATCATCCACAATCATCAGGACAAGTGGAACGAATGAATCGAACTCTGAAACAACGGCTTGCCAAATATCACCAAGAAGGAACACCATGCCTCCAGGCACTACCAATAATGCTATGTAGCATTAGGGCAACCCCGAACAGAACTACAGGTCTAAGCCCATTTGAAATTATAACAGGAAGACCCATGTCGCTGCCAGGAACTATTGATTTACGGAAAGCTAATGTTCACTTAATGAGTGACACTTTGTTATCATGCTGTCAGGACCTAACCAATGCTATTAGTTCTGTTTACCGACAGGTATCGACAGCTTGGGGTAATCCACCCGAAGGAGGACACGACATCATCCCGGGAATCTGGGTGTATGTGAAAAAGTTGCATAAAGAACCTTTGGGTGCCAAGTGGGAGGGACCTTATCAAGTGTTAGTGACCACCCAGGCAGCTGTTAAAGTCCAAGGAAAGAAAGCCTGGATCCACGCTTCACACGTTAAACGAGCACCCGTAACTGAAGCTGAAATCTAATAAGGACAATTACATTTTGCGAAAATGTATAAATTTACTGTATTATTGATTGTAGGTATTCTAGGCATAGGCCTACTTCTTACTAGCCGACCCCTCTGCACCAAAGGGAAATAGTAGGGTAGCAAGGGAATTACATGTAAATACCTTTTTATATATGTCATACATTTATGCCAAACAAGGTAACATTTCTAGTTGTTGGGTGTGTGCGCACATTCCTTTCACTCAAAGGGAGGGATTCCCTTGAGGCCAGTTCCCTTGAATATCTCGGAAATGGCTGAGTGGATAATTAATCAAAACAAAACAGGCAATGCGTTTCAGGATACGGAAAACTGGGCACCTAAATGGAAGTCAGCAGGTTACAATCTGACTACCTTTGAAGGGGGATACCAACCGTGCTGCAATAATTCCAAACGGCCCCCATTTTTTGTTATCATTAATACAACGGGAATAGGAAGACCGGCGGAATCGGTCTGTCTGATTAGAAACATCAAAGGAGGGCAAAATATAGGGTATAGTAACTGCTCCCAGAATTATAATGTAATCAAGCCACGGAACCGTCCAAACTGGGCCGATGTGGGAATTTTTAACGTAACTGGAATTCTGAATAAAACAGATGGAAAAGCCTGGACAGGCACCGGAGTGTTGCCTATAATGGCACCTATTGGGTGTGTGGCCACAAGGCCTACCCTTGGCTGCCCCAGAATTGGACAGGATCCTGCTATTTAGCCTACATTGTGCCTTATATGTATCATATAAAGTCACTGTCGGAACATTTACACCGTCCTAAGAGAGCTATCACAGAAACAGAGAGGTTCTTTGCCATTCTGATCCCCAGGTATAGGACCGCCAGACTGGCAAGGGAATCCATTAACATGGCATCCGTTGTGGAACGGGTAGCCAATGATACCTCAGAGGCCCTAGTTAAAATCAATGCAGAAATGGTAGCAATCCGCACAGTAGCCCTACAGAATAGACTGGCCCTTGATTACATCCTGGCTGAAAAGCGGGGTACTTGCGCCCTACTCGGAACTGAGTGTTACACATATATCCCAGATAGCTCCGAAGAAATTACCCACTTAGCGGAGCATATCCAAAAGGAGGTAGAAAAACGTAAGCAACCCCCATCATTCACTTTGTGGAGTGGAGCCACTGAATGGCTAGGTTCAATAGGAACTTCACTGGTGGAAGGTTTAATTCTATTTGTTGTAATTGTTTTACTTTTATATTGTTTGTTTATGTTGATTAAATGTTGTTGCGACCAGGCGCCTATAGCTGCTGTCCCGCATGTGAGACACCTTGCAGGTCCCAGCAGACTGTCTGTACATGGCACAGGGGTATGTTATGCTTAAGGGAAGGTTGTTTACTGGTTGAATTAAGATATTGATTTGGATTAAATTGGAATAAGGTTAATTAACCTACTAAAACCAGACTTCCATTGTGGCTACGATGGAACTCGGGTTGGTGTAAATTTGTGTGGAAGCTACTAGTCTGGACATATGGCAAAACACATCAACAAATTTTAGAAGGAAACTCTATTAACATGTTTGAAATTATTTTGTAGAATGTTTAACCAGTGATACCTGATGTTTTATGATTCAGTTTGTGAAAGAATCAAAGGGGGGATTGATAGAGAATTCAAACAGGCTGCATTTAGACAGACTGTGAATATTCACAGACCCCCAAGTCAAGGCTGCTACGTGCAGTTCAGCATGTTGCATTGAGTCATCAATCAACTTGACATTTCAGGACTTTGGGTAGCGAGCCAATTAAAAGCTTAAAAGACTATTAATTGAGCCAATAAGGTCAAAGAAGGCGAGTTCTTTTCTGCAAATTGATCCAGGTATAAGTGCAGCCATTTTGACCATGTGGTCTCAGAAGGACAAAGACCTGGCTTAAAGCCAGAAGCTTGTTACTGCTGTCTGCCAAAATAAAGAAATTAAAACTACAATCGAAGTTTGTATTTCATTGGAAATTAAGAGATCTGACAGGCAGCTGGGGACACAAATGATTGAAGCATTTCAGGTGCCAGCTCTGTCTGAAAGGGATACCCGTTTTTGCCCAGTATCCAGCCTGTGACCTGAAAACTTGGTTGGAATAAAGGCAGCACAGAGGACCAACTAATGAATGAATCCTGATGGCTGCCAGAAAACCGGGCACAGACCTGCATTATTCGCTTCCATTGGTCACAAACAAGCTGGACATTTAGGGAATGGAAACCCTTTCTATTCAGAAAGATGCCAGGATGGTGATGGGGAACATGCGATGCAATGTGGGTGTTGTCTATGGAGCGGAATAAACATGCACACACCAGCTCCCACATTGATCCTTAAGAGCCCGTTTTATGTCTGTAAATCATGTGTGCACGATCAACTGCCTCGGCCTTTGTGTACCCATGCGATGTCCTTCACTTTGTTTGATGTTGGTGCTCTGATTGGTGGTAATGGATTTTGCAGAGCCTGCCCACTGTTAAGCCCTGACAAATATGCTTATTTCAGCTAAGGGTTTAAGCGAGCCTTTAGAAGGTGCTGGGTTTGAACCCAGCTCCAGACAGTCCTAGCAAGCGATGACTGGAGCTCTGGCTCTGAATTCTGGAGTGGCATTGTCATGTATGTAGACCATGTATACTAACTGTATAGTCACATAAGGTGTGCCACCATTGGGCACTGCGGTGGGAGACCTGAGGGTCACCTGCATAGATGTGCAGGGCCCAGTATGAAAGGCTGCCCACCATGCTTGTGCCTCACTCTGGAGTTACAATAAATGGGACTAAGGTCACAACAGCTCAAGTACAATACTAGACCTTGTGAAGTCATTCATAAGAGTATTAAAGTCATAACAACTGGCGACGAGATTACGAACTTTCACGCAAAAATGACTAACGTTGCTGTATTAGAAAAGTTCTCAGAGGGTGAAGATTGGAAGCCTTTATGGAGCGGCTCGGCCAATATTTCGTAGCATACGACCTGGTAGGCGATGATCCGGTCACGCTAGCAGATAAGCGCAGGGCTATCCTGCTGACCAGTTGTGGGCCCACGGTCTACGGCCTCGTCAGGGACTTGCTTGCACCAGAGAAAACAATGACCAAGTCATACGAGGAGCTGAAAGTGCTAATTCAGGACCAACTCAAACCGAAGGAGAGCATCCTCACGGCCAAGCATCAATTTTATACACACTGCCGCCCCGAGGGCCAGGAAATCACGAAGTGTGCTGCCGACCTCAGGAGGCTGACAGGACTGTGTGAATTCGGTGCATCTCTTGCCGATGCATTGCGGGACGTCTTCGTAATTTGCATCGGTCATGAGGCCCTTCTTCACAGGCTACTGTCTGCCAAAACCACCATCACTCTGCAGAAGGCCATCAGCATCAGCCAAGCATGCTTGACCTCAAGCTACAATTCCAAGCAGATGATGACTCACTTTCAGGACTCAAACCCGACAAGTACTGTAAATAGAATGGCGCCTTTCACAGGCAGAACTGTTGAACGTGAATCTGCCCAGGGCAGAGTGTAAAGGCCCCCGAGTCCTTTAACTCAGAGTCTGCCGAGGGTGCAAACGTAAGTCGAGTAGCACCATGCGTTGCGGAGGTAATCACAGGACTCATCGGTGTCGGTTCAGAGACTATGTGGGCAAAGGCTGCAGCACAAAGGGCCATTTCCAGCAAATGTGCAAAAGAGCTGTGACTCACCACGTGGAAGAGGAGTCAGCAGATGGATAGGAATCCAGCACGGATTATGAGGAGATGGCTAGAAAGGCAGCCCAGTCCCAACACAAAGTGTATGGAGTATATACCTGCACTGTAGATTGTCCTCCAGTGATAATGGAAGTCGGGATAAATGGTGTTCCAGTCTTCATGGAAGTGGACACGAGGGCGAGTCAGTCAGTAATGAGCCAGGAAGCCTTTGAGAGGCTATGGAACAATCAAGCTGAACGACCCAAGCTGGTCCCGGTTCAGGCAAAGCTGCGCACCTACACCAAGGAACTGATATCAGTTGTTGGTAGTGCCGATGTAAGTGTATCCCATGATGGCGCGGTGCACAATTTACCATTGCAGATTGTTTCAGGTGATGGAACAACGCTACTTGGAAGAAGATGGATGGGGAAGATTCATTGCAACTGGGAAGACATCAGCCCTCCAGCGATCGACATCCCCCATGCTCAGAGGCAGAGCAAGCTCCCACCTTTGGTTGGACCAGGCACCGGAGAGCAGATCCGCGCAGCTCCCGAGGCACAGACCGCTCATCACGACTGCGTGGTGATGATCCGGCCGAGACGACCCGAACACACCTTCCCGGTTTCAGTCTCCTGGGGAGGAAGATTGGATCTGAGGGCACCTTCCCAGCTTCAGTGGCAGAATCCCTGGGAAAGAAGATCGTGGCAATCTACATCATGGACAGGGAAAACCTAGAGGTGCAACGACACGTGGTTCCATGCAAGGAAGGCGATTGGGGTAAAAGTAGTAAGGCCATTTTAAAGGAGGCCAGCAACCTGCCATTTTTGAATGAACTGCTTGAAATTGGTAACCAATGTAAAAGTCCAGCTGTAACGAGCAAAATGTTGTTGAGCGATATCGGGTGCAAATTGCAATCAGCCAATGTAGCGGGCGAACACCTAACAGTCGTATACAGGTCCAGCGAGCTATCCAATGCTGTAGCCTGCGTCCCCAGGACCAGAACAATGTATCATAGAGTGTCCCCACAGCTAACAGAAGTAAACAAGCCGCAGAGTAAACGATGCCCGGAGAGCAGAGGCACCGGTACTGATACCCTGCCTCAGATTGGTTTAACATTGCAGGCACCCGATGGCATGAACTGCCACGGGCCAGAAACAGTAAACTGCGCCTATGCTCACAGTCGGCTACCATCGCCCACCACCCGGGTGGAAAAGGCGCAGCCCACAAACCCACTCGCCACCAAAGGCAATGCCCAAGGGTGAAGGGTCACCCGCAATGGCTCCTCCGAACGGGACCTGGACCAGCCAGGATCCCAAACTAGAGAGTGCTCACAACGGTGCCCTCAAGGAAAGCGAGTTAGCAGTCCCCTATGAACTGCTAGACAAGACAAGGCAGCTCCACCGTCGCTTAGACGAAACGCTCCCTCGCTCAGACCGCTTCCCAGGGAGCAGCAGCAACACTGTGCAAATGAAGAGGACAGGGAGGTCACAGATACATCAGCTATCTTTGGGCCTGCCCAACACTAGGAGTAACGGCAAGAGCCCTGAGCTCCGGCAACTCGAGCAAAATAAGCTCACCTCGCCCACAGACCCACTAGCATGGGGCGCTGTGCCGCCACCAGACAACCCAGATTTCATCCGGCCGTGCTGGAAATAGACTGTCCTTGTGTACTGTACTGATACATTTACATGATCTGTACAGGTATATCACACCAAAAAGAAATGCAACCGTAATCCACCCAACAAATGTACCAAGATGTAAATGTAAAACCCATGTGATGAACTTGAATGCAACTTGCATGTAACGGGCCATTAGCATGATCTCTGTGTGGGGGGGAGAACTAGAAACCATGGGGACCTCCACTGGCAACAAATTTCACTACCAACCCACCCAAGCTAGAAGCGACCCTCCAATGGTCAACCAGGAAGAGCAAAGCCCAGGTCACCGTCAATGTATGAGTCAATTTGCATTAAAGACTTGGGGGGAAGTAATGTCATGAATGTAGATCATGTATACTAATTGTATCGTCACATAAGGTGTGCCACCAGAGGGCACTGCAGTGGGAGACCTGAGGGTCACCTGCATAGGTGTGCAGGGCCCAGTATAAAAGGTTGCCCACCATGTTTGTGCCTCACTCTGGAGTTACAATAAATGGGACTAAGGTCACAACAGCTCAAGTACAATACTAGACCTCGTGGAGTCATTTATAAGAGTATTAAAGACATAACAGGCATCTAATGGGATACCAGCATCCAGTGAGTGTGGGTCCCACTCCTCATCCTATGGGTTGTGGAAGCCCATAAAACCTTCTGGCTGCATAGAACTACCCACCCTATTGGCTGAAATAAAAATGGTTACGGCCATGAGAGAAGCTTTTCCGTCACAGCCTGTCAATCAGCCTGAAAATCTTTCCACTATCTCACACTATTCTTCAAGAGAAGGTTGCGAAGATATGACAAGAACTCAAGGGTTACAGAAAATCATAAATTCCTTCACAAAAATTGCACTAGATACCCCACTGTCACGAATGCGCAAGAGACCAACACTTTGCAATTAATCCAATTTCTTGTTTTTCAAGTATGACAACAATAATTAAACCATTTCTTTTTATGCTGCTTTGTAAAGATGACAGGGGAAGATTTCCTCTGTGTGCTATTTTTAACAAAATTGTAAACATATTTATAAAGGGGATGTTTATGATTTTGCAACAAGCAATGCAGAGAGGAAATCATTTGTGAATCATTCCTTCAATGGAGTGAGGACATTGCTATGTACAGAATTCCCATTCCTTCAGGGAGTGCGCTTGGGGCCTGAATTTGGTGAACTTATTGCCGGCTGCTTGACGGTCTCCCTGTTTTTTCGGCACTCTCCCCTCCGATCGAGTTTGGTGAGGCCCTCACGCCGTTGGGGAGAGAAGACCGCTGGGGAGCGTCCGCTGGCATGCAATGCCGACAAAAGTCCTCCCACTCATTCCTTCCCAAGAATGGTCCGGGCGGTCCTCCGCTCCAGCAGCAGAAAAGACCGCCGCATGGAGGCAGATCTTACCTGAATGGTAGGTATGAAGACCTGCACGAAAAGGTTAGTGAACTGGCATTGAGTGCACTCAGGCATTAGCCCCTGCTGCATGATTCGGTTAGGTCCACATGTGAAATGAATATTGCATATAACTGGTTCCTAACATGCATCAGCGAAAAATGGACTGTAATAAGAATACATTTTTAAAACAAATAAACAAATGTAGCTGCTTCCTATACAGGAAAGAAATAGATTTTTCTTAACAACATTGTGAGGTGCTGCACTAGCAATGCATTGAAGAAGATGGAGAAAAATTTGAAAAAATGCTGCGTATTACTTTTACAACAGAGCCTCATAGACCAACAAAAAAATGTTAATATAAATGTTAATGTTTTATATACAAGCATTGAGGACTGTAGTTCCAGGAATCATTTACAATGAAACCTTTCTTTTTAAGACCACACCTGCCATTAGTGACTACCTGAGGTCATTCCCAAGAAGAAAGGAATGATTCATTATATTATTAGACCACCTGTCTATAAAGACCACCTGAAACCAGTCTCAGTAATGGTCACTTATAAGCAGGTGTCACTACATTCAACCTTTCAATGCCTTCCTTCAAATATGATCTTTTTTGTAATTTGCTCTCTAGGTTCAGTCACACGATCCTGCCGTGCAGGAGAATGGAATGATCCAACTAGTGAATATCTCAATGATGCCATCAGCAGCCAGCCTGCTTGGAAGTGCACTTGAGCATAGCAGGAAGAAGCCATTCCCGTCCCCACACCTCTGTCAGACAATTGTTTACTTCTTCCTTCCCCAGACCACGTGCCTCTGACTGACAAGACTAACCGTAAAGAGGAAAGCCAAGTCATCTTACTTTTGCGTTACGATGAGCCACATAAGAGTAATTTAAGGTGTTGTGTCCTTAGATGCACTAATAATGACTCCACGAGGCAATGTGTTGTACTTGAACTGTAGTGACCTTAGTCCTTTATTTGCTAACTCCAGAGTGAGGATCACACCTGGTGGCCTGCCTTTTATACTAGGCCAGGCATACCTGTACAGGTAATCTACGAGTCTCCCACTGCTGTGCCCTCTGGTGGCACAGCTTGTGATAGTACCAACAGTCGCATGTAGGATACATGACATCACTCTCCCCTTAGCCATTAGTGCAAATTGCCTCTGCATTGATTGTGCTCTGGGCTTAGCTCTATCTGGGCTCTATTTGATTGACCCTTGGCAGGTTGTTCCAATCTTGGGTGAGTGGTTGATGCAGCAGATGCTGTTTGTGTGCGTCCCTGTCCACTCCATTTTCCCTGCCGCCCCACCTCCACCACCCCCCCACCCCTGACCACCCCCACCTATAGTTTATGCCGGAGGCTCATTGCACTCATATACATTCCAGTTCAGAAAAACAAGATTGCATTACATTTGTGGTTCCATTGTAAGACAAGTACGCTGGACTGGTGAGATATATTATCGATGCGGTGAACAGTGCATAACAACAAACTAGTTCCAGAACTGCTGGATGGTGTCCCTGCAGTCTGGTGGCGGCGCCGTGCCCAGTGCTGGCAGTGGGAACCCGGTTGGCTCAAGTTGCCTGTTCTCAGGGCTGTTGCCGTGGTCCCTAGCGTCGGGCAGGCTCACAGTTGCCTGTGACCTCTCTGTCCTTTCTTTGCACCCTGGGTCGCTTCTGCTCCCTGATGAGCTGTCGTCTAGCCGTGCAGAGGGAACTGCTGACTCGCTGGCCTGGGTGTTGTTTGGTTTGGGATCCTGGCTGGTGCCAGTCCCTTTTGCGGGGACTGTAGTGAGTGACCCTTCGTTTACAGGTATGGCCTTAGTGCCGATGGGGTCTGGGGATGGCGCCTTAGCACAGTCTGCTCTTTCAGGCTCGTGGCTGTTGGTGCCATCAGGTGCCTGAGAGGTGGAGCCGATCAGGGGCAGGGTATTGATACTGGTGCCGTTGCCCTGCTGAAGTCGCTTGCTCTGCAGCTCGTGTATTGGCTGCTTGTGGCCACACTCCATGGTGCATAACTCTGGTCCCAGGGATGCAGGCTGCATCATTGAGTAGCTCGCTGGACCTGTGTGCTCCCGATGGGTGTCTGCCCGCTGCATTGGCTGCGGGCAGTTGAAATCCTACATTGCACAACTTTTCATTACTTATGATGGATACTCTGTAGTTCCGAACATGATCGCGCGACTTTTCCTCGCTGGTTGCATGTACACATTCAGATCATCAATTACACATTTTACATGATCGCGTGACTTTTCCTGGCTTATTGCATGTACACAACTCTGATCGTCAGTTACGCATTTTGTCTCTAACTTACAGTTGCTATTACATTGCTTGAATGTGTGGAACTGTCTCTTTAATTGTGGTGGGCTGCAGGCCTCCTTTAAGAGAGCCTTGCTTGCTTTACCCCAATCCTCTTCTCCGTTTGGTGCCACATGTTGCTCCATCAGCGCTGCACCTCGTGGTCTGCTGCGGCCATAATTTTCTTTGGCGCATCACCTCGTAGTTTGGGCGCCATCTTTCTTCCATCCACGATGTCAACTGCGGTGATCCTCTTCTCCCCGGGTTCTGTCACCTCTGCATCTGATTTTCTTCCTCCGGAGTCCTGCCACTAGAGTCTGGAAGGTGCGTTCTAGTCTTCTCAGCTGGATCATCTCCACGCAGTCATGCTGAGCGGTCTGTGCCTCAGGTGCTGTGTTGGTCTGCTCTATGGTACCGGGTCCACCCACAAGTGAGGGCTTGCTGTGCCTCCAAAGAGGACGTCGATCGCTGGAGGGTTGAAGTCTTCCCACTTCCAATGGATCTTCTCCATCCACCTTCTGCCGAGCAGCGTTGGTCCATCACCTGCAACAATCCATAGAGGTAACTTGTGCACCGCGCCATCATGGAGTACCTTTAAATTCGAACTACCTACGACTGGAATAAGTTCATCGGTGTAGGTGCGCAGCTTTGCCTGAACTGGGACCAACTTGGGTCATTCAGCTTGATTGTCCCATAGCCTCTCAAAGGCTTCTTGATTCATTACTGAATGGCTCACCCCCGTGTTCATTTCCATGAAGACTGGAACGCCATCTATCTCGACTTCCATCTTCCGCGGGGAACACTCTGTGGTGCAGGTAAACATGCTATATACCTCATCGTGGGGCTGAGCTTCCTCTCTGCCTACCGTCTCATAATCCGCGCTGGTTTCATGGCCATCTGCAGACTCTTCATCGACACAGTGAGTCATATTCCTCTTCTACATTCGCTAAAGGTGGCCCTTTGTGCTGCAGCCTTTGCATACATAGTCTTTAAAGCTGGTGAGCTCTGTGATTCCCTCCATAACACCAGCATGGAGCTACTCAATTAACCCCCCTCAGCGAACTCTGAGCTAAGGGACTCGGGAGTGTACTCTCTTCCCTGAGAGGGTTTGCTCTCTACAGTCCAGCCTCTAAACGGCGCCACTCTGTGCACAGTACATGCCGGGTTTGAGTCCTGAGGGTGAGTCATCTGCCTAGAACCACAGGTTGAGGTCATGAATGCCTGGCTCACAGAGATGGCCTTCTGCACTGTGACGGTGGTATCTGCTGACAGTAGCTTATGAAGAAGGCCCTCATGGCCAATTTCAATGAAAAAATGTCCCGCAGCGCTTCGTTGAGGTGGGTGCCGAACTCGCACGGTGCCGCCAGCCTTCTAAGGTCTGCGCCGTATTTTGTGATTTCCTGGCCTTTGGGCCGTCGGTGGGTGTAGAATCGGTGTCTGGCTATGAGGATGCTCTCCTTAGGCTTGAGTTGCTCATGGATCAGGGTTACGAGCTCTTTGTACGTCTTGGTCATTGTCTTCGCTGGTGCCAGCAAGTCCCTAACGAGGCCATAGATGGGGGGCCCACAACCGGTTAGCAAGAGAGCTCTGCACTTATCAGCCAGTGTGGCCGGGTCGTTTCCTGCCAGGTCGTTTGCTGTGAAAAAATGGTCAAGCCTCTCCACAAAGGTGTCCCAATCATCTCCATCGGCGAACTGCTGCAACGTACCGAGGGTAGCCATTTTCGCGTGAAAGTTCGTAATCTCGTCGCCAATTGTTGTGTCCTTAGATGCTCTAATAATGACTCCACGAGGCAATGTGTTGTACTTGAACTGTCATGACCTTAGTCCTTTATTTGCTAACTCCACAGTGAGGATCACACCTGGCGGCCTGCCTTTTATACTAGGCCAGGCACACCTTACAGGTAACCTACAAGTCTCCCACTGCTGTGCCCTCCGGTAGCACACCTTGTGAAAGTACTAACAGTAGCCTTGTAGGATACATGGCATAAGGGACAGTTTTAAAGAGTTTTTTTCTTTAATAAATCAAGTTAGCTGCGTTGGTTTAAATATTCTTACTACTTATAAAGCCGCAGCAACGGCTTATAACTTCATAAACTAAAATGGATTATCTTATCCAAAAATGCTGAAGAAAAGCACAAAGTGATTAGATAGGTTTTCCACCTGCAGCCCCTATAAGAACAAAATCAACTTTTTCTGGTTATAATGCATGACAGCAGTTTGAAAACATATTAACCAGTATTGCTCCTCAAGCAAACTACAAGACCCTCTGTAAAAGGCACTTCAGCTCAGAAACAAAAGCCATAATCTGAAAGACATAATTGACTTTTATAACTATCACAGCAGCAAAGGAAGAGCTCATTGCTAATAGTTAATTATTAAGCAGTCACCATACCTGCACATTGTGAGATGGCAGAAATTCTCTTTATGAAATGAATGCAGATAAAGAACAGATCAAGATGGAGATACTAGGGATGAGCAAAAAATAAATTACATTTTCAAAGTTGATTTTGATTTATTTATGTATTTATTTATTTTGTCACATCTTGAATTTATTTCTATTATTCATCTTTGGGTTGCCCCATACAGTGCACACACCATGGTCAGGTACCTGTACTTTCACTCTGGGGGCTAATGTAATAATTTTCTCTTGTAGTTAGGTTTAGAGTAGTTATGGAAAAGGATGAGGACATATCTAATGTGAAAATATTGAACTGGAGGGGAGCTAATTTCAGTGAGTTACAAAGAGATCTGGCAAAGGTGGATTGGAAACAAAAATGCGTAAGTAAAACAGTAATTGAACAATGGGATACCTTCAGTGGCTGGAGAAATACCACCAACGATGTCTCCGCAAGATCCTACAAATCCCCTAGGAGGACAGGTGCACCAACGTTAGTGTCCTCGACCAGGCCAACATCCCCAGCATTGAAGCACTGACCACACTTGATCAGCTCCGCTGGGCAGGCCACATAGTCCGCATGCCAGACACGAGACTCCCAAAGCAAGCGCTCTACTCGGAACTCCTTCATGGCAAACGAGCCAAAGGTGGGCAGAGGAAACGTTACAAGGACACCCTCAAAGTCTCGCTGATAAAGCGCATCATCCCCACTGACACCTGGTAGTTCTTGGCCAAAGACTGCCCTAAGTGGAGGAAGTGCATCCGGGAGGGCACTGAGCACCTTGAGTCTCATCGCCGAGAGTATGCAGAAATCAGGCGCAGGCAGCGGAAAGAGCATGCGACAAACCAGTCCCACCTACCCCTTTCCTCAACGACTATCTGTCCCACCTGTGACAGAGACTGTGGTTCTCAGATTGGATTGTACAGCCACCTAAGAACTCATGTTAAGAGTGGAAGCAAGTCTTCCTCGATTGCGAGGGACTGCCGATGATGATGATGACCTTCAAAGAAGACATAGTTCGTGAAAAAACAATACATATTCTCACAAGTGGGAAAGAAAGAGCATCCAAAGCTACAGCTCTTGAACAACTAAAGATATCGCAATTAAAATGAAACAGAAGAAGAAAAAGCAGAAGAAGACTTCCATTTGTATAGTGCCTTTCATGATACCTGGATGTTCCAAAGCACTTTACAGTTAAAGAAGTACTTTTTGAAGTGTAGTGACTGTTGTATTGTAGGAAACACGACAGCCAATTTGTGCAAGTCAAGTTCACACAAACAGGAATGTGATAAACACTTCTCATTGATAATGGTCTGGAAATCTTGGCCTCTCCGGGTCCGTACTGAGTGTCTATTGACCCGGGAAGGCATCGCAAAAGCCAGTTTTCAGCATAAAATGCCCATGCGCTGAAAACCGGCTTTTCCGATCTGTCAAGCTTGGAGCTTGGCAGATCCAACACATCTCGGGATTGAGGACATTTGCAAGGACAAGATTGCGGGATTTATCCATATCTTGCCCAGTAAATGTCCTCAAAGCTCTTGCACCTGATAAAAGCAGGTGCATAACCTACTTTTACAGGCGTAAGAGTTTTAAAACATACAAAAATATAATTAAATTAAATTTAAAAAACACATTTTATTGTTAAAAACTCTGCCCACTAAGATAAGTTTATTTTTAACCCTAATTGCAAAACTTATTAAAAAATCTGAAAAATACATTTTTTTTTCTAGTGCATTTATTAACTTTAATTTCAATTAATTTTAATCATGTGAGTTGTGTTTTTTATTTTTTATTATGTTGTTTAATGTGTTTGTTTTTTCTCATTAATAGCAATGAGAATTCGTAGATACAGAGTTCTCATTGCTATTAATGAGAAAGCTGTGGAATACTGTACCTGATTGGCTGAGCAGTCACACATGAGGCCTCGCCGGGTTCGTGCGCACTTTGTACATGCCTGGCGAGGCCGCAATTTTCGGCCCAATCTTTTTTCGTGATGTTAATTGAGGGATCAATATTGGCTTGGAAAAGAAAGCTTATGCTAAATGTCAGACTCGTAATGCCGTAGAGAACCAAGTTGAATGCAAAAAGTGCCAGTGAGAACTTTTTTCTTTGTTCTTATTCATTCATGAGATGAGGATGTCGCTGGTAAGGCCAGCATTTATTTCCCATCCCTAATGGCCCTTGAGAAGATGGTGGTGAACTGCCTTCTTGAACAGCTGCAGTCTGTGTGGTGAAGGTACTCCCACAGTGCTGTTACGGAGGGAGTTCCAGAATTTTGTCCCAGCGATGATTAAGGAATGACGATATACTTCCAAGTCAGGATGGTGTGTCACTTGGAGGGGAACATGCAGGTGATGGTGTTCCCATGTGCCTGCTGCCTTTGTCCTTCTAGGTAGTGGAGGTCGTGGGTTTTTGAAGGTATTGTCAAAGAAGTCTTGGCGAGTTGCTGCAGTGCATCTTGTAGATGATACATGCTGCAGCTGCAGTGCACGGGTGGTGGAGGGAGTGAATGTTTAAGGTGGTGGATAGGGTGCCAATCAAGTGGGCTGCTTTCTCCTGGATGGGGTCGAACTTCTTGAGTGTTGTTGGAGCTGCACTCATTCAGGCAAATGGAGAGCATTCCATCACATTCCTGACTTGTGCCTTGTAGATGGTGAAAAGGCTTTGAGGAGTCAGGAGGTGAGACACCCGCCATAGAATATCCAGCCTCTGACCTGCTCTTAATGCCACAGTATTTATGTGGCTTGTCCAGTTAAGTTTCTGGTCAATGGTCACCCCCACATAACACATGAAAAACACATAAATACTCAAACATTACACCGGATTACTTGACTAATGGAAAAACTCATGCTGACTCCATTTTGTGCAGAGATTTACCTGTCAGCACTTTGCAGATTATTTCTGCAACCTTGGAAGCTACTGTCCCCACATTGATAGTCACTATCACAACATTGAGGGATTGGCCTCTGATCTCCACTTTACCTGCCATCAATTACATCAGCATGGGTGCCGCCTATGCTGTCCCACCTTGGACCTTAGAATCGGACTGTCATGTATCTAGACATGTACTATTACATATGATCTGCCACCAGAGGGCACTACCATGGGAAACTTGTATACCAGCTGAATGGTCACTAAGGTGTGCCACCAGAGGGCATTGCAGTGGGAGACTTGTAGGTTACCTGTACAGGTGTACCAGGCCTAGTATAAATGGCAGGCCACCATGTGTGATCCTCAGTCTGGAATTATCTTAAATTGACGAAGGTCACTACAGTTCAAGTGCAATACATTGCCTCGTGGAGTCATTATCAGAGCATCCAAAGACACAACACTGGCCAAGATGAGCAACAGCACCAACAATACCAGCTACATCAGCAGCAGTAAAACATAACATCAGCCTTCTTCTCATGGATCTGATGCTCCACAGGAGAGAACGAATCAGCACAGGGCTGGACCGTGTCAGAGGGGATATTCCCAACACTGGTATACAAGCAGAGGATGCGCTTCCTGGATATGACTGAACAGCAATGCTCCAGGAGGCTCAGGCTATCGTGCCAGGTTGTCACGGACATTCGTAGCTTGCTGAAACAAGACCTGCTGCCCAGAGGACCTGGAGAACATGCCTTACCAGTGGCTGTCAAAATCACCACCGTCCTCAACTTCTTCGCCTCAGGCTCCTTCCAGGGCGTCTGCAGCAGACATTGGCAGGAGCTCGCAGTCAGCTGCCCACAAATGCATCACCCAGGTGACTGATGTTCTGTTTGACAAATCAGCCAATTATTTCAACAGTGCCACTGATGAAGCCAGTGTTACTGAGCGTATGCTCGGCTTTGCGGCTCTGGCTGGCTTCCCACAGGTGCAGGGCATCTTTGACTGCACACATGTGGCCATGAAGGCACCCCCTCATCATCCAGGAGTGTTTGTGAACCAGAAGAGCTTCCATTCCCTCAATGTGCAGCTTGTCTGTAATCATAAAAATATGATAATGCATGTGTGCGGCAGATTCCCTGGCAGTTGTCATGACTCTTTCATGCTGCGCCAGTCCACCCTCCCTCAGCTCTTCACACCTCCAATCAGACTTACCAGCTGGCTGCTTGGAAACAAGAGCTATCTACTGAAGACATGGCTTATGACACCATTGAGGAGGCGAAGTACTGAGGCCGAGGAGTGAGAGCCACATGTTCGCCAGATGTGCCATAGAGCAAGCAATTAGCATGCTGAAGATGCGCTTCAGATACCTTGACAGATCTGGAAGAGCCCTTTAGTACGCACCAGCTAGGGTCTCCAGAATCATAAATGTTTGCTGTGCGCTGCACAACATAGCACGACAGTGAGGATTGGAGCTGCAGGAGGAGCAAGGCGCAAAGCGCATAGCCTCTTCAGAGGAGGAGTAGGTGGAGGAGGAGAAGCAGGTGGAAGCCAATGAGGTAGAGGAGGAGGAGGACAAACCTGAAGTGGAGATGGCACCAGCAGCAGGGTACATTGCTGCCTGGGAGGCCAGGGATGGCCTTATCATGGCCTAATTTACTTAACTTGCTCAAATGAACCAATATGGCTGCCACATTCTGCAATAAGTTCCCACCAACAAAATCTTAAAGCATCCCTACAATGACCAAGCCATTCTTGTCACCCAAACCCTATTGCTCTAGGTTACGTAATGTCTCACCATTCACTCCAAATGATAAAGCCACTTCCAAGGTAGCAGGCAAAAATGGAAAGTGTTGCAAAGAAATACATTTTTTCTGTGTCATAAACATAACTGAAACTTAACACTAACATTTGTTTTTGTATACCCATGTGCATAGGCTTGTGCATCTACTTTCGTGGCTTTTTTCTTTTCCGAGTGCTTCTACGAGGTGCAACCCCTGTGGCATCAGCAGAGGTAGAGGCTGGCTGCTCACTTCCCTGCTGAAACTGCTTAGACACTTTTGGCAGACGTCCTCTGGGTTTTGGTGCCTGTGATGACCCCATCAAAGAGAGGATGCTTCCACTGATAGGAGAGACTAGAACTAGAGGGCATAATCTTAGAATAAGGGGCCACCCAGTTAAAACTGAGATGAGGAGAAATTTCTTCTCTCAGAGGATTGTGGATCTGTGGAATTCACTGCCTCAGAGAGCTGTGGAAGCTGGGACATTGAATAAATTTAAGACAGAAATAGACAGCTTCTTAAAAAATAAGGGGTTATGGAGAGCGGCAGGGAAGTGGACCTGAGTCCATGATCGGATTAGCCATGATCATATTAAATGGCAGAGCAGGCTCGAGGGGCCGTATGGCCTTCTCCTGCTCCTATTTCTTATATTCTTATGCTCCTCCTGCAACTGTGCAGGGGCAGACTCAGCCATCAGGATCTGAGGAAGCATGTTGGGCTCTGACTGAGGGGGAGGCAATGGGGGAAAAGTGGGCGCGCTTTGAGAAGAGCCCCCACTTCCATGTCCTCTCTCACCATCATCCCTCTCATGGGTCACCCACACTTCCCTGCTAGCAAGGAGCTGGAGAGAACCTTGCTGCACAGCAGTGGAGCAATGAATGCTCAAGTCTTCGTTTATATCCCTCCTCGAGATGAGGTCTATGAGCACCTGCTATATATTGTCCACAGCAAGCATGTGCTCCTGTATATTTGCTGCTCCATATAAATGGCCATTCTTTACATTCTTATTATAAGTGTTATAATAAGAATGGACATCGTTACTATTATGCACATGATGGCAGGTGACATCAGGCACCATATGATGACTGCTGTATGCCATGTAGCTGTGTGAGATGTAATTCTGTCACCAGGATGCTGGGAGGTCCCTCTCTCTCGGCTCCCACCATCAGCAGCTCTGCAACTCAAGATATCTCCAGAGATTTCTAGGATCGCCTCCTCTGCTGAAATCAATTGAGTGAAGACTGGAGGGTAATCTCCAGTTCTCTGCCTCTCCCTGCAAGGAGGAAAAGAAGAGAACTTTGAGTGAGAGTGATGGAATGAGGTAAGGAATGGATGGGCTACATCTGTAGAGGGTGACTATGAGGGAATGGCGTAACATTGCCAAATGGCCTCCTTGTGTGGTGTTACTTGCTATGATTACATTAGGATGCATGAGTGTGAGGGTGGTTGGTCAGATGGGGATGTGAGTGGGTGCATAGACAGAGAGGGATGGGTGGCCGTGCAAGGTATATTGGTGTGAGGAATGATGTGCAGATGTAGGCTTGAGAAGGCAGAGTGATGGGTATGTGGTTTCAAGCACATCAGGATGAGTATGGCATTGCACTCACCATTCCTGATCTCGTGAGATCATTGAATTCTTTCCTGCACTGGATCCATGTCCTCCTGACCATATCCTTGCTGCTGACCTCCTCTGCAATCCCCAACCATGCTCTTTGGTGCCTTTGGTAGGTTTTTTGCGCCTATCAGCAGGGAAGAAGATTATCACTGTCTGCTCTTACTGCCTGCACCAAAACATCGAGGGATGCATTGCTAAATCTTGGTGCGGCCCTCTGCCTTTATGTATCCATGACCCACATTTTTACCAGATTTATAACAGTTGTCAGACCTCTGGAAATGACTTTGCACACTCCTTTATCGCCCTTCAAATGTGATGTGTGCAAGTCTGCTTTAAATATCGGCGCTGGAAACGAGTCATTGATGACATCATCAGACCCGCTTCATTTAATTGGGCTGGGAAACGCACATGACTGGTTTAATTAGGGCCATTAATTAAAGTCGCACTGAACAATGCGCTACTCACAACATCGTGTTCCCGACTTCAAGATAAATATTGCGGCCTATGATTCTATATTTGCTGGTTTCAGCACTGATGTTAAATAATAATAATGTGTCTTTTAAAAAATATATCCTTTAATGGCTCTCCAAAGGATATTTCCGAATTGTCTATTTTATCTTGTCCTGCTTCGATTGTTATGATATTTGCTAAAAATGGCACTGGAAAATGTGCTGTTCTGCTGTCCTGTGCTGCTCAAACACAATAAATTGTGGAGTAAGGATGGTTCAGATCATATTTCCTCCTATATTGGGTTCATTGCCAGGACACTGGGGATAACTCCCCTGCTCTTCTTCAAAATAGTGCCATTCAAACTTTTACATCCACCAGAGAGAGCAGCTAGGGCAGTGGTTCAACGTCTCATCTGAAAGAAGACACCTCCAACAGTGCAGCACTCCCTCAGTACTGGATTGGAGTTTCAGCCTAGATTTTTGTGCTCAAATCTCTGGAGTGGGACTTGGTCCACAACCTTCTGACTCAGAGGCGAGGGTGCAACCAACTAAGCCACTATGATGATACATAGCCTAGCCAGTAAAATAAAAGTAAAATAAAACCAATTAAGAAAATTATGTGAAAATGCCATTACTGATTATCATAATGGGACATATATTACAGGAGTGGAGCATCTCTTGGCATGACTTATTAGTTAGTCTTGTTCGTGCGTGTTTATGCCTTAAAAAGTTTTGCCCACAAATTTGCTGGAAGTGCAAGGACAACAGGGCTTGACGGATTGAGAAATCAACAGAAGAAGGACTGAGAAGGATGGTGAAGGGGAAATAAGAGTCATATCAGGTACTGAAAGAGAAATAAAGAGAAAGAAAGGTTGGATTAAGAGAGAGAGAAAAGAGACAGGAAGGAAACATAAGAAAAAATAAATTTGACATTTTTTAAAACTCCTAAAATAATTCACAACCCGAAGAAATGAAATTCCACACTAATTTTTCACTATCTGGGCAAGAAAGGTTGATTGGCAGTCATTAACAATTATCACATTGTTAATAGGCTATTTATGCTGTTAATTACTAGACTTAATTTTTGGTGGTCAATTTAATGGGAAAATGCAGCAACTTTTTGAAAATCATGGGGAAGTTAAGTGTGAGATGCCGTTTTTTCAAAGCTAACGTTGAAGCGACACACATCGGCCATCAATTTGTGCCGCTTTGCAAATCACAGGGTACCTAATCCTTGCTGGCTGCTAGCTGATTTGCATATTAATAAGCACTGACCACACTCGACCAGCTCTGTTGGGTGGGCCACATCATCTGCATGCCCGATACAAGACTCCCTAAGCAAGTGCTGTGCTTGGAACTCCTACATGGCAAGCGAGCCCCAGGTGGGCAGAGGAAATGCTTCAAGGACACCCTCAAAGCCTCCTTGATAAAGTGTAACAGCCCCACCGGCACCTGGGAAGCCCTGGCCAAAGACCACCCAAAGTAGAGGAAGAGCATCCAGGAGGGAGCTGAGCACCTCGAGTCTCGTCACGGAGAGCATGCAGAAACCAAGTGCAGACAGCGGAAGGAGCGTGTGGCAAACCAGGTTCCCCATCTACCCTTTCCTTCAACCATTGTCTGCCCCACCTGTTACAGAGACTATAATTCCCACATTGGACTGTACAGCCACTTGAGAACTCACTTTTCATGTAGAAACAAGCCTTCCTTGATTTTGAGGGACGGCCTATGATGGTGACATTAATAACGGTGTTAAAAGTGATCATAAGACAGCCGATGACAATTTCAAAAACTTGGTTTGTCTGGTGAGAAAGTGGTCTAATAGCAACCCTAAGTTCAATTAATATTCGTCATTCTAATTAGTTACTGTAGAAAAAAGTCAAAATGTGGGCCCTATATAAGAAAATAAAGGTCAACAGAATATTAATGTTCTGCCATTAGATATTTCCAACACCTTCACTACAACAGCAACAACTTGTATTTATATAATGGCTTTAACATATTAATGTACTGGAGTGCTTCACAGAGATAAAACCAGACACTGAGCATTGGTAGCAGAATTCGAAGGCAAGAGAGCGCACACTAAACCTAAACCTTACACTGCAGCTCATTATTGTTTTATTTTATGACTTATTGAGCAGGAGCAGAACTTTATCCGGGTTGCCTTCTGTGAAATAGCAATGCATAGAATACTCTTACCTGTCAAAAATACTAACCACAGCAACAAATAATTGTCTTTATTTCTTAATATAATTAGTATAGGCTCAAGCAAAATAATCTGAATAACTTTGTTTTCAGATTTCATAGGCTCCTCAACTAAAGAGGCTTTGCTTGTGATTATAAAGAGAAAAAAATGTGATACTTTTTAACTTCATGAAAAATGATTGCAAGTTAGATACAAAGGAGGAAAGCTATTCAACGTAGTCCAACTCTGCACCAGCAATTGCTTTTTCGTGGCCCACGCGTGTGGCCTGTCAACACGTACTTGACGGATCGCAAGTTCCGGATTTTGCGCATGGGCAAGCGCATCCTTAGAATGGATTTCAAAGGAATATGCCATCATACTGACTGCAAAATCCGAGCCAGTATTTTAACTCATAAATCCAGACAAATCTTCCTGCACCCCCATCACAGCAAATAGTGTCCTTACCACTGCAAATATTTTTATAATAATAAAAGTAATAAGGCCTTTATATTCTCTGCCATATATGACTTTCCTTATTTTATACAGACAGTAGAACATTATGTTGAAAAATGTTTGCATTATTGGCTGATTTCCTGAATGCATTGAGCCTTTTACATAGAATTGCATAGAATATACAACATAGAAACTGGCTATTCTGCCCAACTGGTCTATGCCTACCTTGCAGCGCATTGAGAAAAATAGTCCAAGTTGCTTTTTCTTGATTGCTTAAATCGTATTTCTTTTTTTTCTGGTCATTAATGACAACTATCAGACATGAACAAGTTAACTACTCGCTTTGTTAATGTGTTATTCGTCTAGGAATTATTCCATTCAGCGAACAGTCTAAACTGGATAACAGACAAGTTTTTTTTAAACCATTAAAGAATGTCTCTTCTTTTCATGTTGCAGTAGTTTAAGAATAAATGGCTGATTGAGTAGACCAGTCAGGACACAGCAGGTGCCCCCAGTCACATGCCAGCAGTAATTACAGAAACTGCCTCAGAGTTTCAATATGCTACACACCAGTGTGGGTCCATTTTTCATTAGCCAGTGCTTCAGAACTCACACAGCTGTGGTGATTTGTGTAATCTTGGTATCATAAACATTAACTGAACTCCATTATGAGATCTATCTCAAAGACCTCTGCGGAGGGTCAATTTGGTTCATCTGTGAAGCTCTAACATTGCACTATGCACAGGTAAACCGAGGCAGGAATGCCTATTACTTTCCTGAATAATTTGCATTCTATTGAGCTTCTATTGTTGAGCAGTCTGTCTGCAAACAAAAATCTTTTCTTTTCATTATTTTGTGTCCCTAAGTGACTTGAATTCTGTGAAGTAATTAAAAAAAAAAGGATTAACGGGAGTTAATGTTTAGATTACAGTATATTCAGCAGTTCTTAAAATGTTTAATGTGGCACTAAGATGAAAGACTACAACATTCAATAACACTGGAAAATGCATGCAGTTTTCAAAAATGAGATTATATAAGCACTGACTGGAAATAATTGATTAAAAAGAATAACTTATTCACATTGTTAGTTAAACTCTGCTTAGACTTGCATAATTGTTTTCACAAATTCTGTTATAATTGATGTTATTGGGCTTTAAAACTTTTCATTTGATAGGATGTCTTCTCGCCACTTTAATCGCTAACAGCTCTCTCTTTCTATTGAGACCTTTTGTTATTTTCTCTTATCAACATTGGGAGCATTGTTTTTCTGAACTTTACCCTCTCGTTTCTCTGAGTTTACAAAATTGGTCGTGTGGTTGATAATGTAGAAGAAAGCTCTAGATTGCAGGAAGATATTAATGGACTGATCAGGTGGGCAAAACAGTGGCAAATGGAGTTCCAGCGGGAGAAGTGTGAGGTAATGCATTTGGGAAGGGCTAACAAGGCAAGGAAATGCACAATAAATGGAGAAGTGTAGAGGAACAGAGGGATCTTTGAAGTGCATATCCACAGATCCCTGAAGGTAGTAGGACAGGTAGATAAGGTGGTTAAGAAGGCATATGGGATACTTGCTTTTATTAGCCAAGGCACAGAATATAAGATCAGGAAGGTTATGCTTCAACTGTATAAAACAGTTAGTTAGGCCACAGCTAGAGTACTGCGTGCATTTCTGGTCATCACATTACCATCATCATCATAGGCAGTCCCTCGAAATCGAGGAAGACTTGCTTCCACTCTAAAAGTGAGTTCTCAGGTGGCTGTAAAGTCCAATGTGGGAATTACAGTCTCTGTAAAAAGTGGGGCAGACAGTGGTTGAAGGAAAGGGTGGGGGGAGCTTGGTTTGCCACACGCTTCTTCCACTGTCTGCACTTGGTTTCTGCATGCACTTGACGATAAGATTCTCGGTGCTCAGCGCCATCCTGAAAGCTCTTCCCCCAGGTGCTGGTGGGGATGTTACATTTTATCAAGGAGGCTTTGAAGGTGTCCTTGAAGCATTTCCTCTGCCCACCTGGGGCTCGCTTGCTGTGTAGGAGTTCTGAGTAGCGCAATTGCTTAAGGAGTCTCGTATCGGGCATGTGGACGATGTGGCCTGCCCAACGGAGCTGGTCGAGTGTGGTCAGTGCTTCGATGCTGGGGATGTTGGCCTGAGCATGTTGTATTCCAATATGACACCCAGGATGGCAGCTCCCTAGGGAGCTCCGTTGACCATCTTCATCCGTGGCCATCCAATACCATCCGAGGCCCTCTCTCCCATCACATTAGAGGAAAGATGTGATTGCACTAGAGAGGATACAGAGGAGATTTACAAGGATGTGGCCAGGACTGGAGAATTTTAGCTATGAGGTTTATAAAATTATGAGGGGCCTAGATAGAGTGGATAGGAAAGGCTTATTCCCCTTGGCAGAGGGGTCAAAAACCAGGGGGCATAGATTTAAAGTACGAGGTTTAGAGGGGATTTGAGCGGAACCTTTTCCATCGCGAGGGTGGAACTCACTGACTGAAAGGGAGGAAACCCTCATAGCATTTAAAAAGTATTTGGATGTACATTTGAAGTGCCATAACCTACAAGGCTACGGACCAAGAGCTGAAAAGTGGGATTAGTCACCTCAGCGACATCTTCATTATCACCATTGTATCAAGGACATGGGTCTGTATACCAGGAGGAACCGGTTCATTACTTGCCCAATGGATAGAGAAAATAAGTACGGAAGAGCCCTAGGCTTTGCCCAGATTGCAGGCTTCCCCTGGGTCCAAGGTTTTGTAGACTGCACCTGTATTGCCGAGTGTGCACCCAATCACCATCCTGGTATCTTTCTGAATAGAAAAGGATCCACTCCCTCAACATTCAGCTTGTTTGCGACCAGGGGCATCATATCATGCAGGTCTGTGTCAGGTTTTCTGGCAACAGTCATGATTCATTCATCCTGCACCAGTTCTCTGTGCTCCTTTTATTCCAAACAGGCCATCTGGTTATTGGTCGACAAGGGGTATCCACTTCAGACATGGCTCATTACTCTTGTCAGGAACCCAGGCACAGCTAGAGAGACGGCCTCCAACAAGAGTTATGCTAGCACCAGAAACATCATGGAGCAGAAAGTCGGTATGCTCAAGTAACGATTCCGCTGCCTGGATCATTCAGGAGGAGCTATGCAGTACAGCCCTGAACAGGTATCCAGAATTGTGGTCACGTGTTGCATAACTATGCAAGAATAAGCTCTTACCATCACCTGGGCAACAAGAATTCCAGCAGAAGCAGGAGAAGGAAGAGCAACACAAAGAACAGGAAGAGCATGAGGAATATCAACCACGAGTGCATCTAGCTGCAAAAGCTCTTGCAGAGCTCCACATCAGATCCTAGGTCTTCTTTAGCTTAACTAACTTCTCCAATAATAATAAATGTGGAATGAAGCAAGTAAGTACAATGAAGGGTGGTTAGTAAAGATGTGCAGAATTAAATTGAATTAGTTTACATTAAATCTAATTTATATACTTTTGTGGAGGCAAAACTCTAAGTCACATGAAGGAATTTGCTCAAATAGTGTTTTCATTTTAGTGTGCATTTATAACCAGCAAAATGTAAGTGAGGGATTTTCCATTAATTCTTACCCCTTTTCAAGCAATTGTACATAATATTAATATAAAAACATTTATTTTACCTGAATTTTATTAGTAGCTCAATAAATTGCAAATATATAGGATTACATAGGATATATGGCACAGAAGCAGGCCATTCAGCCCAACCAGTCCATGTCGGCGTTTATGCAACACGTGAGCCTCCTCCCATCTTTCCTCATCTAACTCGATCAGTATAACCCTCTATTCCCTTATCCCCTATATGCTTAACTAGCCTCCTCTTCAATGTATCTATACTATTTGCTTCAACCACTCCCTGTGCTAGTGAGTTTCATATTCTCACCACTCTCTGGGTAAAGAAGTTTCTCTGAATTCCCTATTTGATTTCTTGGTGACTATCTCATATTGATCACCTCTAGTTATGCTCTTCCCCACAAGTGGAAGCAATCTCTCTGTATCTACTCATCAAAACATTTCATAATTTTAAAGACCTCTATTAGGTGCCTCTTTGCCTTCTCTTTTTTCAAGCGAAAAGAGATTCAGCATGTTCATCCTTTCCTGTTGGATAAACATAGAAACATAGAAACATAGAAAATAGGTGCAGGAGTAGGCCATTCGGCCCTTAGATTTCTGGTATCAATCTTATAAATCTTCTTTGCACCCTCTCCAGTGCCTCTTTATCCTTTTTATAAAATGGTGAGCAGAATTACACGCAGTATTCTGTGTGGTCTAAGTAAAGTTAGAAACAAGTTTAGCATAACTTCTCTACTGTTCAATTCTATCCTTCTAGAAGTAAACCCGAGTGCTTGGTTTGCTTTTTTTATGGCCTTGCTGACCTGTGTCGATACTTTAAACGATTTGTGTATTTGTACTCCGAGATCCCTTTGCTCTTCTATCCCTCTAAGATTCTTATTTTCCAAGTAATATGTGTCCTCCCTATTTTTCTACCAAAATGTAATACCTCACATTTATCTGTGTTGAACTTCATTTGCCAATTATATACCCATTCTGCAAGTTTATTAATGTATTTTGTAATTTGTTGCAGTCCTCTTCAGTATTGACTATCCCCACCCAATTTATTATGATCCACAAATTTAGAAATTATGTTTTTGATTCCAGTTTAAATCGTTAATATAAATTGTGAAAAACCGTGGTTCCAGCACTGATCCTTGTGGAACACCACTTCCCACCTTCTGCCATTTTGAATAGCTATTCTTTACCCCTACTCTCTGTCTTGAAGCCAGCTAGTTACTCATTCTGCTACTTGTCCCCTGACTCCGCATTCTCTGACCCTATTCATTAGTCTATTATGTGGTACCTTATCAAAGGCCTTTTGAAAATCTAGGTAATTTACACCTACTGTATTACCCTTGTCTACTCTCTCTGTTACCTGTTCAACACATTCAATGAGGTTGGTCAAGCAAGACTTTCACTTTTGAAATCCATGCTGACTATTCATTATTATATTCTTGATTTCTAGATGCTCTTCTGTTTTCTCCTTCATTAAGAGACAATGGCTAGAGAAGTCAGCCCAGTTTTCTGATGCATTGTGAAAACCCACACCACAGGCTGCAAGACTTTTGATAATGGGCAGATACATGAAAGACTTCACATAGTGTCTGACATTCATGTTGGAAGGATACTAGGGATTCCATTATTTTTCCTACCACCGATGTTAAGCTGACTGGTCTATAGTTCCCTGTACATGCTCTATCTCCCTTCTTAAACATAGGTATACATTATGCTATCCACCAGTCCTCTGACACTTCAACTTTTTCTAACGAATTATTGAATATGAAAGACTTGTATTTACATAGCGCATTTTATGACCACTGGACGACCCAAAGTGATTTACAACCAATTAAGTACTTTTTTTTTTGAAGTGTAGTTTCTGTTATAATGTAGGAAATGCAGCAAACAATTTGCACACAGCAAGCTCCCACACACAGCAATGTGATAATGACCAGATAAACTGTTTTAGTGATGTTGATTGAGGGATAAATATTTGCCAGAACATCAAGGATAACCCTTGCTCTTTTTAGAAAAATAATGGGATCTTTTACATCCATCTGAGAGAGCAGATGGGACTTCAGTTTAACATGTCATTCAAAAGACAGCACCCCCTATAGTCCAGAACTCCAGTGTCAGCCTAAATTTTTGTGCTCAATTCTCTGGAGTGGGACCTGAACCCACAATCTTCTGATTCCAAGGTAAGGATGCTACCAACTGAGCCACAGCTGACACTCTGTGTTATCTCTTTCCTAGATTAATTTAAAATGCACGGATTTAATCTATATGGACCAGGGCTTTTATCCTCTTTGAGTTTGATTAGTTTATTTAATATCGCTACTCTTTTTATTTTAAATGCAGTAATCTCATTTCTAATCTCATCATCTGATGTTATGTCCACCTGTTTTGTCTCCCTGGTAAATACTGAAGAAAAGTCATTATTTAATATTTCTGCCATCTCTCTCTTGCTGCCTGTGATATTATCTTTTCTATCCCTTAGTGGCCCGATTCCCATCCCGACTCCATTTTTTATTCATGTGCCTGTAAAATATTTTACTATTTTGTTTTATGTTCCTTGATAATTTAATTTCATATTCCTAATTGTTTTATTTTCTCTCCTAATCTTTTCATATTCTCCCTTGTCATTCTCTTCCTTGCTGTCCAAGTACTTAGTGTATGCCTCTTTCCTTATCCTCAATTTTCCTTTATGTCTTTATTCATCCATGGTGTCTCATTAGTGTTTAACTTGGTTTTTTTTTAGCAGAAGATATTTTTGCTGGACTCTGTTGAACACCATTTTCAATGTTTCCCACTGCTGGTCTACATTGTTGTTTGCCAATATTGTTGTACATTTTATTTTCCCAAGTTCTATTCTCGGCCCCTCAATGTTGGCTTTTCTCCAATCTATTACCCTGTTCTTCATCATACTTGTGTACTTCTCAATTATTATCTTAAAGCATATTATATTATGGTCACTATTGCCTAGCTGTTCCCCTAATTTTACTTCTTTTATCTGCTCTGGTTCATTCCCCATAACTAGATCCAATAGCGAGTCTTCCTGCGCTTTTTACATATTGGGTTAGAAAGGAATCCTATACACATTGTAGGAACTCTATTCCCTTATCCCCTTAACCTACCTCTTCTGGCCAATTAATGAAATCCCCCCATGATTATTATTCTATGTTTTTTTATTCATTTCCCTAATTTGTTTGCTTATTTTTTCTTCCATCTCCATTCCACTATTGGGTGGTTTGTAGACTGCCCCTATTAGTGTGATTGATCCTTTATTATATTTTATCTCGATCTCTGGAAAAAAAAATACTGATATCTGAAAAGTCCAAGAACCAGTTTAATTAAATGTTTTTAGAAGGTTTTAAAATGTAATTTCAATGGAAAAGACTGAGAGAAAGCTTTGTGGGTGTGGCTTAGTTTTTGACATCTTTTGTGGGCATGTCTTCCCTTATGCATAGGCTGTACGCTGAGCTCCTGGCCTGCCCGATGTCATATGCTGCACCAAACTCTGCAGCGCTGAAGAGGAAGTCTCCATTCCGGGCTTCGCTGAGGGTAAGTACATATTCTTTTTGCATCTCGGGGGCGTACACTGGAGCTACGCTGCCGACTGCAATTTTTGGTCCCAAATGTTTTGGAGTGTTCCACAACATTGAGGCAAAGGGTTGCTTTAAAAAGCTGCCACAATTTAACTAAAATAGTTTATTACCACTTGCTATTGTACAATAATAATAATTACTGTAAGTATAACATTGCTGCCAGTGGGAATAGATTGCAATCAACAGCAATTGATTACCACCACTGATCGAGCTTGTTAAGTCCTGAAGGACATAGCTGCCAGATTGGGCCTGAGAGAAACAACACGAGGTAAAAAAACTACTTGACCTTGTCCTCACCAATCTGCCTGTCGCAGATGTATCTGTCCATGACCGCATTGGTAGCAGTGATCACACTGCACCGGTACACTGAATGCAGTGTTGGGTTTCGTCATCAATGTCTGCCCTTGCTGACAGGAGGCTCATAAGCTATGGAAAGTGGTCCACACTGTCCAAGGTCTTGTCGTGGATCTTGATGATCAGGGTCCACATAAATACTGTGGCAACAAGAGCAGGACAGATGCTGGATATTTTGTGGCGAGTGTCTCGCCTCCTGACTCCCCAAAGTCTTTCCACCATCTAGAAGGCATAAATTATCATCATCATCATAGGCAGACCCTCGGAATTGAGGAAGACTTGCTTCCACTATAAACATGAGTCCTTAGGTGGCTGAACAGTCCATTACGAGAACCACAATCTCTGTCACAGATGGGGCAGATAGACGTTGAGAGAAAGGTTGGGTGGGACTAGTTTGCTGCTCTTTTCGCTGCCTGCACTTGATTTCTGCATGCCCATGGCGATGAGACTCGAGGTGCTCAGTGCCCTCCCGGATGCACTTCCTCCACTTAGGGCAGTCTTTGGCTAGGGTCTCCCAGGCGTCAGTGGGGATGCTGCATTTTTTTCAGGGAGGCTTTGAGGGTGTCCTTGTAACGTTTCCTCTGCCCACCTTTGGCTTGTTTGCCGTGAAGGAGTTCCGAGTAGAGCGCTTCCTTTGAGAGTCTCGTGTCAGGCATGCGAACAGTGTGGCCTGCCCAGCAGAGCTGATCAAGTGTGGTCAGTGCTTCAGTGCTTGGGATGTTGGCCTAGTCAAGGACGCTAACATTGGTGCATCTGTCCTCCCAGGGGATTTGCAGGATCTTGCAGAGACATCATTGGTGGTATTTCTCCAGTGACTTGAGGTGTCTACTGTACATTGTCTATGTCTCTGAGCCATACAGGAGAACAGGTGTTACTACAGCCCTGTAGACCATGAGCTTGGTGGCAGATTTGAGGGCCTGGTCTTCAAACACTTTTCCTCAGGCGGCCGAAGACTGCACTGGTGCACTAGAGGCAGCGTTGAATCTCCTCATCAGTGTCTGCTTTTGTTGATGAGAAGCTCCTGAGGTATGGGAAATGGTCCACGTTGTCCAAGGCCATGCCATGGATCTTGATGACATAAGGCATAAGTCAGGAGTGTGATGGAATACTCTCCACTTGCCTGAATGAGTGCAGCTCCAAATACACTCAAGAAGTTCAACATCATCCAGGACAAAGCAGCCCACTTGATTGGCACCCCATCTACCACCTTCAACATTCACCCCCTCCACCACCAGTGCATCTTGGCTGCAGTGTGTACCGTCGAAAAGATGCACTGCAGCAACTCACCACGACTTCTTCGGCAGCACTTCCCAAATCCGTGACCTCTACTACCTAGGTGGACAAGGGCAGCAGGTTCATGGGAGCACGATCCCCTGCAATTTCCCCTCCAAGTTACACACCATCAGACTTGGAAATATATCACCGTTTCTTCATGGTCGCTGGGTCAAAATCCTGGAACTCCCTCCATAACAACACTGTGGGAGTACCTTCACCACATGGACTGCGGTGGTTCAAGAAGTCAGCTCACACCACCTTCTCAAGGGCAGTAAATGCTGGCCTTTCCAGGAACGTCCACATCCCAGAACAAATTTAAAAAAGTTTTAAAAAATAAATAAATAATGTGAGCATGCACCATGCAAAGAATTTCCATATCTGAAGTACCACCAGGATTGACCCTCTGTAGCAAGTCTAACACAGTGATCATTACAAGCCAACTGTACTGATTCCTATAACAACTGTACAATAGTGACCATTACACATCAACATTACTCATTTAATCAGCAATTTTACAATAGTCATCATTACAATCTAGTTACTCTTCCCTCTGTACCAACTGTACAGTAGTGACAATGGCAAACCAGTTTTCTCGTTTATACAACCACTGTACTGTAATGACCATTCCATGCCAGCTGTAGAATAGTGATCATATTTGCACACCAGCAATATGCAATGACTTTTTCATGCCAGCTTCCCAGCAAGAAGAATTGCAGCTCAGCTCTGTGTGATCGCATTTCCATGCTGGCTGCTTCGTTCATAGTTTACATAACAGGACAATTAAAATTGACTCTTGTTTCAGTATTTATGAAGATTTTATGATGTAATTCAAAAGTTGTGTATTTTGTATATGCCTTGTTTTAGAATTTAAATGCTTCAATTTTGGAATGATTTAATCTCAATAAAAATGATTGCTTTTAGGTTGACACTTATTTACTTGCAGTAACATGCCACTCTAAAAACTATGTTCTTCGAGGTTAACCTACTTTCCTTTACCGATGTGGGCCAATCTGTTGTACATTGCCAGCATTTTATGTTTCTGTTTCGTATAAACCATTATACAGGCTTGGGGATTGAACATGACCCTTTAATGGACATTAACTGTACTTCCAGTAGCAATGTCAAGATTTGCCTTTAATTTTGGACTTGCCCTTGTATGAACAAATCTCTTATAAGCATGCAAATTACTGTTGGTGATATTAGCAGCTTAGCATTTATTATACTTGTAAAACATTCCATTATATCAACAGTGGTTTTAGCCCAGTAAATGAGTTAATGTCCTAAAATAGTGAATGATGGCATTGAAATGTGTAAAGCATTCAGCTGCTTAATATCACCCAAAAGTAATTTTTAAACTATGAGTTCAACTCAGCAGCACTACTTACATAAAAATTATATGACAATCGCCCCACTTGAAAACTCAGGGGTTGAAATTTGGTTGCTAACCCCTGCTGATAACGCTGGTGTTAGGTGTTAACTGGGAGTTAGGCAGTTGGGAATGGCGCTCGGTGCTGTTCACGTCTGACGTGAAATTCGTTGGTAATTTTTTAAGGGTGTTAAAACGTCACGTACTGCCGGCTAACACCATGGAAATCATGACATCAGTATGCGTGCAATGTCTCCTTGGCACCCTTCTCGCCACATTCACTTTTGTCAGCTCACTTAACGGCTAGTGTCCATGACGCCTGAAAAAGTTGGACTGCATAAGGCAGAGAAAGAAATCGGGGGGCGTTGTTTAAACGGAGTTGCAACCGGGGCTCAGAGGACTCGGTCAGTGCTGCATTTGATGCTCGCAGAGACAGTAGGGTGTTGGCGTCACACTGCTGTTGACTTGTCTGATTGACTACTAGTATCTCGGGCATATTGGCTTCCATATCGGATAAATTTGAAATCCCTATTTCATTGTGACCTGTGCCAAGTGATGGGGGCAGTGATCGCACACCATGTCATCCTGCGGCGCTAACTTGAAAGGAGCTGGCTGCAGAGAGAGCTTAGGGCAAATGTGGATCCTCCCCAGAGGAGACAACCCAGACGGCAGGGCAGGAGGCCGTACACACGCAGGGTTTACCGCGCGCATTACTCTTATCTTGTGATGTCCAAGGAGCAATGCTTAAGAATGCTGAGGTTCCGCAAGGAGGTGGCCACAGACCGTTGCAACCTTTTGCGGACATACCTGGCAGCTGACATCAGCACTAGGACATCACTGGCAGTGAAAGTGACAGTAGCACTGAACTTCTATGCTACCAGCACCTTCCAATCTCCTGTAGGCGATATATGCAATATCTTGCAGTTTGCAGTACATTGCTGCCTTCGCCAGGTGACCAATGCTCTCTACAGCAAACGATTGGACTACATCAAGTTCAGCATGTCAAGGGAAGACCAGGATGAGCGCATCCGTGGATTTGCCATTGATAGTACACATGTGGCATTGAGGGCCCCGCCCCACAATGCAGAGATCTTTTGGAATCGAAAGGTATTCCACTCCCTCAACATAGATGATCCTCACTGTAAATGCCCAATATCCTGGCAGCTGCCACGATACCTTCATCCTGCAAGAGACCACTGTGTGCCATGATTCTTCAAGCCACCACATGAAGGCAGTGACAAAGGATATGGTGTGGCTTCCTAGTTGATGACACCTCTCCGCAATCCCACCATCCCTGTCGAGCAGCGCTACAACACCAGCCATACCACAACCCGGGCCATTATTAAGCAAACTATCGGGGTTCTGAAGCAGCGTTTCCGCTGCTTTGACTGGTCTGGAGGGGCATTGCAGTACTCACCTGATAGTCACCATGATCACCATTGTCTGCTGCATGCTGCATAACCTGGTCATTGAGTGGCCAGCCATTACCACCAGGGATGGATGATCCACCTCAGGAGGAAGACTTCAATGAGGAGGAAGATGCGGAGCCTCACCAAAGGAGGAGGCAGCATGACACTGATGTGGCTGGAAGGGCTGCTCGTCAGAGACTTATCGCTCATCAATTCCAATGAATGAGTTTTGACGTGTCGAATGGCCAGCCTATAAACATGGGCATCAACTTGCACATCGCTACACGCCCTGCAGCCCTCCATCTTAAATAATCACTGCATCATCATGTGAACAATCCAAACTTGATGCATTGCAAACATAAATCATGTGTGCTGAAAACAAGTACAAGACAACAACTTCATCCCCTAACACATCAACATACCCACAAAATCCCTCCAAACATTCTCATAGACATCTGTTAATTTTGTAACAAGGTCGCCATCTCTGGCGATATTGGTAAGGCCACACCTGGAGTACTGCGTACAGTTTTGATCTCCATATTTAAGGAAGAATATAATTGCATTGGTGGCTGTTCAGAGAAAGTTCACTCGGTTGATTCTGAAGATGAGGGGGTTTACTTATGAAGATAGGTTGACTAGGTTGGGCCTATAATCATTGGAGTTCAGAAGAATGAGAGATGTTCTTATCAAAACATATAAGATAATGAGGGGGCTCGACAGGGTGGATGCAGAAAGGATATTTCTACTCATAGGAGAAACTAAAACTAGGGGACATAGTCTCAGAATCAGGGGACGCCCATTTAAAACTGAGATGAGGAGGAATTTCTTCACTCAGAGGATTATAAATCTATGGAGGCTGGGTCTTTGAATATATTTAAGGCGGAGATAGCAGATTTTTGAGCGATAAGGGAGTAAAAGGTTATGGGGAGCAGGCAGGGAAGTGGAACTGAGTCTATGATCAGATCAGCCATGATCTGATTGAATGGCGGAGCAGGCTCAATGGGCCAAATGGCCTAATCCTGCTCCTATTTCTTATGTTCTTGTGACGTCACGGTCCAATTGGCCCAACAGGCTGATACTCCCCTGGGGCAGAGCATCATCATCTGCAGAAATCTGGGTGAGGTTAGATTCGTGCCCTGGTTCGGCAAGGTTACGTCCCTGTTCAACTGATGGGGCCCCAGACCAGGTCAGTGCATCCATTGAATTGATTTGCCTCCGCATCAAGGGTGTCTGTGACTGCAATACACCAGAGAGCTGACTCAGGACACCACGTACTGATGACATTTGAGTATGGAGGCCTACAATGCTCAATGGCCACTGCAACATCAGCCGTAGGCCGTGCCACCATGTCTGGGAACTCATGGTCACTGTTTGCATCCAGCATTCATTGGTATCTAACAAGGATGGGCTCGATGGGCTGCTGAGAGGCATGAGCAATAGTTGAGGCAGACTGCTCCATCCTCACAGCGAGTGCATCAAGACTCTGTGGCACCCTTGCTAGTGCACCCAGCAGATCGCTGTGCAACTGCAGGGATTGTCTTGCAACAACCTCTAGATCGGGCTCATCGTCAGAATGCTGCTGAACATCACTCGGGCGCGCACTCACCCTCCGGGGAGCTGGCCCCCAGGCTTCCCTTCCCCATGGCGTTGCTGGGTCACTGGGTCTCAGAGGATCACCCACCTCTGCCTCCCCACCACCCCTCGGTCAGCAGCACTGCTGGCCCCGCTCTCCGATGGCGCACCCTCCTTAGTGAGGTCAAAGGAGGTGTCGTCCTCCTTTTCCTCCTCGTCCTCTTGGTCCTTAATATGTCCTTACTATACAGTATAAATGCACACGAGGCCCATACTTGAGAGAAGGTCACTGTGTGACCAGTTACCTTTATTATCAAGAACTCAAGAGACAGATGGTGGGTGGAGCTTCCCCTTTTATACCGGAAAGTCCAGGTTAGGAGTGTCTCCCACAAGTTCGCCCTCTGTGGTCAGTGTTCTCAAGGTGTACAACTTAGGTCAGCTTATACATGGGTTACAATAACAGTTGAATACATGACAATCCTCTTGGTCATCGTGCACCTGTGGAAGGCACCCGAGCAGTTCCCGGTGGATCTGCTTGGACATCTGAAAGCACAGACACAGAACAGCGGTTAGCTGCAGGGGAGGGGGCTAGGAGCGGGGAAGCATTCATGAATACCAATCTCATGGAAATAGCTGCATGTTGATGGTGTGAGGGCCAAGTGTCCTGGAGGTTGCTGTAAAGGAATTCAACATACCGTCACTGTCACGACGAGGTTCAGCTGCACCCACCGTCATCACATCAACTTGGATGTCCATCAGGGCAGCTATCCATTCCTCCAACGGACTGAGCACGTGAAGGTCTGGCACCCCTCCACTAGTCCACATTTGCTCCCGTCGGTTATGTGCGAGCTTTGCCTGTAACATTAAACAGAAAGTCAGAGTTAGAGGCCTTCCATCAGTGTGGCCTAAGTGCCTTTCATACTGTTATGTCTGTAAACCTGTAATTACCATGTCTAACCACCAGAGGGCTTATCCCCTGGAGTCCCACTTACTTTGAGTTTGCATTATCTAGTCTGACTCTTTATCCAAGACATAACAACTGGCAACGAGATACAGATGACAAACCCTAACGCAACAATGCAGAGAACTGTGGGCATCCTGGAGAAATTTTCAGAGGAAGATGATTGGGAAACCTTCATGGAGCGACTTACATAAGACATAAGAAATAGGAACAGGAGTAGGCCATATGGCCCCTCGAGCCTGCTCCGCCATTCAATAAGAACATGGCTGATCTAATCATGGACTCAGGTCCACTTCCCTGTCCGCTCCCCATAACCCCTTATCCCCTTATCGTTTAAGAAACTGTCTATTTCTGTCTTAAATTTATTCAATGTTCCAGCTTGCACAGCTCTCTGAGGCAGCGAATTCCACAGATTTACAACCTTCTGAGAGAAGAAATTTCTCCTCATCTGAATTTTAAATGAGCGGCCCCTTATTCTAAGATCATGCCCTCTAGTTCATGTCTCTCCCATCAGTGGAAACATCCTCTCTGCATCCACCTTGTCAAAACTCCTCATAATCTTAGGTGTTTCGATAAAATCACCTTTCATTCTTCTGAATTCCAATGAGTAGATGCCCAACCTACTCAACCTAGCTCGGGATTTTCTCTTCCTCAGCCGGCTTAGTGCCCTAAAAGAGGCGTGCAATGCATCCCTTAACATCTCGCTCCAAACTCCGTGCCCAGCTAATGAATTTTGCGGCGACAGACTCAAACCATTTGCCAGCGCAAAATACATTGCTCTGCCCGGGACACCGCCCCAACTGAGGTGTGACCGAATTTCTACCACTATATATTTTATCTTGAGTTTTTTTTACTGGTATCTGCAAAAATAATAAGGATGACCATTGCATTAGTAGATGTTTCCATTTGATGGGGTGGCCAAAACTAGGGGTCATAAATATAAAATAGAAAATAATAAATCCAATAAGGAATTCAGGAGAAACTTCTTTACCCAGTGAGTGTTGAGAATGTGGAATTTGGTTCCACATAGAATAGTTGAGGCAAATAGACAGATGCATTTAAGGGGAAGCTAGAACAGTAGATGCGAGAGAAAGGAATATCAGGATATTCCAAGAGGTTTCATAGAAACAAAGAAACATAGAAACATAGAAAATAGGTGCAGGACTTGACCAATAATTTTTGGCCAATGAGCTGGAAGGAGAAGAGAACGCTGCCAAATAAAGGCCGATCCTCCTCACCGTTTGCAGGGCACCAATGTATGACCTCATGAAAAACCTGCTCACTCCAGCAAAACCCACAGACAAGTCGTATGATGAGTTGTGCACACTGGTCCGGGAGCATCTAAACCTGAAGGAAAGCATTCTGATGGTGAGGTATCAGTTCTACACGTACAAGAGGTCTGAAGGCCAGGAAGTGGCGAGCTACGTCGCCAACCTAAGGCGCCTTGCAGGGTATTGCAAATTTGAAGGATACTTGGAGCATATGCTCAGGGACTTCTTTGTACTTGGCATTGGCCATGAAGTAATACTTGGCAAACTTTTGACTGTAGAGACCCCAACCTTGAGTAAAGCCATAGTGATAACCCAATGACACTAGTGCTGCTGCAAGTACTGTGAACAAAGTAACATTGTTATCGAATCGAAATGTACATGGCAGGACTTGCACGTCTGTAGCTGCACGTCCACAGATTACTGAGTCCACCATCAAGGGTGATGAATACAAAGCAATTAACACCTTGTTGGGCGCTGCGGGGGTGATCATCGATTCCATTCATGCTGCTTCAAAAGATACGTTTGCAAGGGCTGTGGAACAATGGAACACCTCCAACGTATGTGCAGGCGAGCTGCAAACCCTGCTAATCCTGCAAACCACCATGTTGCAGAGGAGGACAGATCCACGGTGGATCATGATGAACCAGAGCCTCAGACCGAGGAGGCAGAGGTATATGGGGTCCACACATTTACCACAAAGTTTCCCCCGATAATGCTGAAGGTTGAATTAAATGGACTCCCGGTGTCCATGGAGCTGGACACGGGCGCAAGCCAGTCCATAATGAGTAAAAAGACTTTCGATAAGTTGTGGTGCAACAAGGCTTCAAGGCCAGTCCTGACTCCCATTCGTACCAAACTTAGAACGTACACAAAGGAACTGATTCCCGTAATTGGCAGTGCTACCGTAAAGGTCTCCTACGATGGAGCGGTGTGCAATTTACCATTCTGCATGGTACCGGAAGATGGCCCCACGCTGTTCGGCAGAAGCTAGCTGGGAAAGATACGCTGCAACTGGGATGATGACCGAGCGCTTTCGCCTTCGATGACACCTCATGTGCCCAGGTCCTAAGCAAGTTCCCCTCGCTGTTCGAACCAGGCATCGGGAAGTTCCAAGGAGCAAAAGTGCAAATCCATTTCATTCCGGGAGCGCGACCCATCCATCACAAAGGGGAGAGCAGTACCTTACATGATGAGAGAGAGGGTGGAGATTGAGCTGGACAGTCTGCAACAAGAGAGCATGATTTCGCCGATCGAATTCAATGAGTGGGCCAGTCCGATTGTCCCAGTCCTCAATGGAGACGGCATCGTCAGAATCTGTGGTGATTACAAAGTAACTATCAATCATTTCTCACTGCAGGATCAATACCCGCTACCAAAGGCAGACGATCTATTTGCGACGCTGGCGGGAGGGAAAACGTTCACGAAGCTGGACTTGACCTCAGCCTGCATGACGCAGGAGCTGGAGGAATCTTCGAAAGGCCTCATCTGCATCAACATGCACAAAGGTCATTTCGTTTACAACGGGTGCCCATTTGGGATTTGATCAACTGCTGCGATATTCTAGAGGAACGTGGAAAGCCTGCTGAAGTCGGTCCCATGCACCGTGGTCTTCCAGGACATCTTGGTTACAGGCCAAGACACCATCGAACACCTGCAAAACCTGGAGGAGGTTCTTAGTCGGCTTAATCGTGTGGGGCTCAGGCTAAAATGCTCGAAGTGCATTTTCCTAGCGCCTGAAGTGGAGTTCCTGGGGAGAAGAATCGTGGCGGACAGCATCAGGCACACCAATTCGAAGACACAGGCAATCAAAAACACACCAAGACTACAAAACGCGAAGGAGTTGTGGTCGTTTCTAGGACTCCTGAACTATTTTGGTAACTTCTTACCAGGTCATAGCACATTGTTAGAACTCCTGCACTCTTTACACAGTAAAGAAGATGAATGGGTATGGGGTAAAAGCCAAGAAAATGCCTTTGAGAAAGCTAGAAAGTTGTTATGTTCAAACAAATTGCTTCTGTTGTACGATCCATGTAAACGTTTGGTACTAGCATGTGATGCATCGTCGTATGAGGTCGAGTGTGTATTGCAACAAGCTAATGAATTTTGGAAATTGCAACTGGTTGCTTATGCATCCAGAAGTCTGCCTAAGGTCGAGAGGGCCAACAGTATGATCGAAAAAGAAGCGTTAGCGTGTGTTTACGGGGTAAAGGAAATGCATCAATATCTATTCGGGCTCAAATTTGAATTGGAAATCGACCATAAGCCGCTTATATCCCTCTTTTCTGAAAATAAACGAATAAATATGAATGCATTGGCCCGCATCCAGAGATGGGTGCTCACGTTGTCCGCAGACAACTACGCCATCCGCCACAGGCCAGGCACAGAAAACTGTGCCGATGCTCTCAGTAGGCTGCCATTGCCCACCACGGGGTGGAGATGACACAGCCCGCAGATCTAGTTATGGTAATGGAAGCATTCAAGAGTGAGCAATCACCTGTTACCGCCCGACAGATTAGAACCTGGACGAGCCAGGACCCCTTCCTGTCCTTATTTTAAAAAAACTGTGCTCCACGGGATTTGGTCTAGTGTCCCGTTTAGAAATGCAGGAAGAAATAAAGCCGTACCAGCGGCGCAAAGATGAAATGTCTGTACAGGCAGACTGCCTCCTATGGGTTAATCGAGTAGTTGTGCCAAAAAAGGGCAGGGACACTTTCATTAGTGATCTCCACAGTACCCACCCAGGCATTGTAATGATGAAAGCGATAGCCAGATCCCACGTGTGGTGGCCAGGTATCTATGCAGACTTGTACTCCTGTGTGCACAAATGTAATACATGTTCCCAGTTAAGCAACACACCCTGGGAGGCACCACTAAGTTTTTGGATTTGGCCCTCCAAACCGTGGTCTAGGGTTCATGTCGACTATGCAGGTCCATTCTTGGGAAAAATGATTATAGTAGTTGTAGATGCGTGCTCCAAGTGGATTGAATGTGTGTTAATGTCGGCAAGCACGTCCGCTGCCACCATTGAAAGCCTATGGGCCATGTTTGCCACGCACGGCCTACCTGACGTCCTTGTAAGTGACAGTGGGCCGTGGTTTACCAGTGCCGAATTCAAGGAATTCATGACCCGCAATGGGGTCAAACATGTCACTTCTGCCCCGTTTAAGCCAGCGTCCAACGGTCAGGTAGAACGAGCAGTTCAAACAATCAAGCAGAGCTTGGAATGAGTAACTGAAGGCTCACTGCAGATTCGCTTATCCCGAGTCCTGCTTAGTTACCGTACAAGACCCCACTCGCTCACCGGGGTCCCTCCCGCTGAACTGCTCATGAAAAGGGCACTTAAGATAAGGCTCTCGTTAGTCCACCCTGATCTACATGAACAGGTAGAGAGCAGGCAGCTTCAACAGAATACATATCATGATCGCGCAAATGTGTCATGCGAAATTGAAGTAAATGATCCTGTATTTGTTTTGAACTATGGACAAGGTCCCAAGTGGCTTCCTGGCACTGTTTTGGCCAAAGAGGGGAGTAGGGTTTTTGTGGTCAAACTCGCAAATGGACTCATCTGCAGAAAACACTTGGCCAAACCAAATTCAGATTTACGGACTATCCAGAACAACCCACAATAGACTCTATCTTTTTCGACCCTCCAACACACACAAGTGGCAACCGACCCAACGGTTGACCATGAAGCAGAACCCACCACCCGCAGCAACCCAGCAAGATTCACCACCCCCAGCAGTCCAGCAAGGCCAACTGTACAGCAGCCCAGCGAAGGCCCAACAACCGACTCACCAACACCAGCATTTGCACTGAGATGATCAACCAGGGAAAGGAAGGCCCCAGATCGACTCACATTGTAAATTTTTTACACTATTGACTTTGGGGGAGGAGGGGGAATGTTATGTATGTAAACCTGTAATTACTATGTCTAACCACCAGAGGGCTTATCCCCTGGAGTCCCAAGGGATCCCACAATCACTTGGGAGCACCTGTATATAAGGAGGCCTCGCAAACTGGAGAGGCAGTCAGAACTGTAATAAAGGACTACAGTCACACTTACTTTGAGCTTGCAGTATCTAGTCTGACTCTTTATCCAAGACATAACACATACTTTACTACATTTTACTCTGAGAGTCTTCACAGCTCGATGTAACTACCATTCGCAGCATGGACTTGCTGTGGCACTGCTTGAATTAGGGTGACAGGACCTAACAGTAATGAGAAGGCTACCATCTTCGAGATGCACATGAAGACTGAGGAGTCAACAACATGAATGGTGGGACTGCAGAACAGAGTAGCAAGGTTAGCAGCGCATGCATGCCCTTGCAGTGGGTGAGGCTGCAAATGAGAACCCACTTAAAGCATGGTTTCCGAAACACTACATTGAGCAGAGAATGCATATTGAGGTCCGAGCATAGCACGTTGAAGTTTGAAATGAAAGATACTCGACTTCACTAGTTCCACTTTTTCTACATTGCATGCTGTCCTTGGCACTGTGTCACTCACAGACACTTGCTCTGCTATTTCCCTCTATAGCCTTCGCTATGTTTGGGGTTGGGGTCTCCTCGCAGCATCTGTCCATAGCATCTGCTGACGCCTTTCCAGTGCGGCGTCTGTGAACCGATGGGCACGCTGACGAGCTGCTGCTACAAGGTCTGCCATGCTCACCATCTGAGTAAGAAGCGAATATAGCCATGAGGCGTTGAGGCGTCCAATCAACACCTCAATTCAATCCAGGTGGCACCACTGTGTCTGTGCACAGCTCCAAATGACTCCTAAGTCCCGAATGTTGAGCCCACGCTTCACGGCACACTTAACGCAACGTAGCGCATCCAGGTAAGTGTGCGACGCCATGGGCTAGACTTTCCACTTCACATTGCCCATATATCGCCCATATATCGCCCAAAATAGCCGCCTATCGCACATTTTGAGCAAAAAATGGGAACTCAGGCTGGAACATTGCTGGAAAATTAAGCCCCCAAGTTTCGGCTCACATCGCCAAGCTGATCGCTGAGGTGATCGCCTGCACATCACCGAGTGGAACTTTCAGCACATTGCCAGCACATCGCGGGCTGATCGCTCGCCGAGAACATCACTGGATAATAGCTGCTTTTCCCGGGCCTTCCTCACCGAACTGGGCACTACGGGCACCATTCTAAATTTCGGAGGAAGGGAGGAGGCAGCAAAAAAAACTCAAGCTTATATATTGAGAATTATTTAAGGGTCTTTTACAAATAAATACACACATTTATAATTATATTTAATTGTACTAATAATAGCTTAGTAGATTAGGCATTGTTTTTACTAAAAAGTGCATTTCTAGCAAGTGAAAATAATTATTGATGGTGATGGGCCTATGGTTTCTCTGCCATTACTCGTAACTGCTCACATGCTGGTTTCTGAAAGGATCAGTCAAACAGGTGGCAGAGGAATGTGGAGACAGAGGAGGCAAGCGTAGAGTCAACGAAGGTACAAGGAAAAGCAATCTTACCTCAACTTGTCTGAAAACGCGTGTCTTAGGAGCCCTCTGCTCAGCATGATTGTTAGATATCTTCAGCAAACGAGAAAAGAGCATAGCATAAACTAATTGACTAGGTAGTATCATGGAAACACAACACTTTAAAACATTACATGCTACAGCTTGACACATATACATCTCTCTCTACTGCAGTAGCCAGAGAGACTTCCATCCCATCAAATGCTCCCAGGGCAGGTACAGCACGAGGTTAGATACAGAGTAAAGCTCCCTCTACATAGTCCCAGATTCAGAGCCCTGTCCGGATCTTAACATGGAGTTTATGTAATATATTTATGAATAACAAACTTAAATTCAATCCCGGAGATTCATTCTTATAATTAAAATTTGCATCAGTACAATACAAAATGCAACTTATTCTTGCTGCAGCTACCAAGCTGTTCCAGCGTTTCCGGCACTGGTCCGACCCCCTCACCTCATGGAATGCCAAGGACACCACCGCAGCGATCTCCGCCCAGATTTTCCGATACACACGGGGTGGGGGTTTCCCGTGTGCACCCTGAGTCAATTGTTCCCACCGGGAATGTACTTCGTCGATGTGGGCCTCATTGGCCTCATCACGAAAGGGTTTTTCTCTCTTCCTCTCCCCCTCAGTATCATGATGCACTTCAGACATTACTTTAAACTATTATAATGTTTTATAAAGTTTAAATTATGATTTCAAGCCTGCTCTGTTCTATTTTCTGTTATTCTCTGCTTTTCTCTGCTCCACTGCCTTCTCACTCTCTCCTCTCTCTCTCTCTCTCTCTCTGCCCTCCCTGTGCCTTCTGCACATGTGTCGATTCCCAAAACGTGGGAAAACCAGTCACCAAAAAAAAAATCGCATGCGCAGTAGGCCATTGCTAGGGAAGCTTTTGCCTTCCACATCGCTGGCCATTTGTTGGGCACACGTCACATCGCTCATCTTTCGCATCGCCCATTTCACATCGCTGTCCTATCGCCGAGAGGAAAATCCCAATCCAAAAAATGGGCGATGTTCCAGCAATCGGTAATGCTGAGATATCATACATCGCTGTAACATCGCCTATTTTTGGGCAATAGCCAGAAAAGTGGAATGTCTAGCCCTATGATTTTACGGTGATATCAATTCTTTAGGCGTCAACACTGAATTTCACATTTGGGGACCACGCCTGAAACAAGGCGTTAAAAACTTCTCGAAGGAGGCCATTTCGGCCCATCGTATCTGCGCTGGTCGATCAAGAGCTATCCAGCCTAATCCCACTTTCCAGATCTTGGTCCGTAGCCCTATAGGTTACGGCACTTTAAGTGCAATTACAAGTATTTTTTTTAATGTGTTGAGGCTTTCCGCCTCTATCACCCTTACAGGCAGTGAGTTCCAGACCGCCACCACCCTCTGGGTAAATAAATTTCCCTTTATATCTCCGCTATACCTCCCCCCAATTACTTTAAATCTATGCCCCCTGGTTGTTGTTCCCTCTGCCAAGGGAAACAGGTCCTTCCTATCCACTCTATCCAGGCCCCTCATAATGGTATACACCTCAATCAGGTCTCCCCTTAGCCGCCTCTATTCTAAAGAAAACAAACCCAGCACCTCCAATCTTTCTTCATAGCCAAAATTCTCCAGTCCAGGCAACATTCTTGTAAATCTCATCTGCACCCTTTCCAATGCAATCACATCTTTCCTGTAATGTGGTGACCAGAATTGCACACGACTCCAGCTGCGGCCTAACCAGTGTTTTATACAGTTCAAGCATAACATCCTTGCTCTTGTGTTCCATGCCTCGACTAATAAAGGCAAGTATTCCATACGCCTTCTTCACCACCTTATCTACCTGGCCTCTACCTTCAGGGATATGTGGACCTGCACTACAAAGTCCCTTTGCTCCTTTACACTTTTCAGTGTCATGCCATTTAATGAGTATTCCCTTGCCCGATGGACCTCCCCAAATAAATTACCTCACACTTATCCGGATTGAATTTCATTTGCCACTGTTCTGCCCACCTGACCTGTACATTGATATCTTCCTGAAGTCTGCAGCTTTCTTCTTCATTATCAACCACACAGCCTATTTTAGTGACCCCAACATTCAAGCCCAAGTCATTGATAGATATATACCACAAAAAGCAAGGGACCCAGCACTGAGCCCTGTGGAATCCCACTGGATACAGCTTTCCAGTCACAAAAACACCCATCAACCATTACCCTTTGTTTCCTGCCTCCGAGCCAATTTTGGATCCAACTTGCCATTTTGCCCTGGATCCCATGCGCTACTACTTTCGTGACCAGTCTGCCATGTGGGACCTTATCAAAAGCTTTGCTAAAATCCATATACACTATATCATATGCACTGCCCTCATTGACCCTTCTGGTTACCTCCTCTCAAAATTAAGTCCAGTTAGTCAGTCATGACCTTCTCTTGACAAATCCATGCTGACTGTCCTTGATTAATTTATGTCTTTTCAAATGAAGATTTATCCTGTACCTCAGGATTTTTTCCAATAATTTTCCCACCACTGAAGTTAGGCTGACTGGCCTGTAATTACTCGGTCTATCCCTTTCTCCCTTTTTAAACAAAGGTACAACATTAGCTGTCCTTCAGTTCTCTGGCACCGCACCTGTAGCCAGAGAGGAGTGGAAAATGATGGTCGGAGCCTCTACTATTTCCTCCTTTGCTTCTCAACAGCCTAGGATACATTTCATCAAGGCCTGGGGACTTATCCACTTTCAAAGCTGCCAAGCCCCTTAATATTTCCTCTCTCACTAGGTTTATCTCGTCTAATATTTCACATTCTTTCACCCCATCAGTGCAAAGTCTGCATCGCCCCTCTCTTTTGTGAAAGCATATGCAAAGTATTCATTAAGAACCATACCCACGTCTTCTGCCTCCACACACAGATTTCCTTTATTGTCTCTAATAGGCCCCACTCTTTCCCTAGATATTCTCTTGCTCTTACTGTATTTATAAAACATCTTTGTGGTTTCCCTGAATTTACTTGCCAATATTCTTTCCTGCACTCTCTTTGCTTTCCTGATATACTTTTAAATTTCACCCCTGCACTTTTTATACTCCTCTAGAGATTCTGCAGTATTTAGCCCTCGATATCTGTCATAAGCGTCCCTTTTTTTCTTTATCTTGCCCTGTATGTCCCTTGACATCCAGGGGGCTCTATATTTGTTGTAAAGAACCATCCTACTCTGTACCCGCAGGATCTCCTGCTTGAATGCCTCCTACTGTTCTGATACTGATTACCATCAAGTAGCCATTTCCAGTCTGCTTTAGCCAAATCCCATCTCAGCCCAGAAAAATTGGCTTTACCTCAATTGAAAACTTTTTTTCCTGGTCCACCTTTATCCTTTTCTATAACTACCCTAACTCTTACTGTATTATGATCACTAGCACCAAAATGCTCTCCCACTGATGCCCCTTCCACCTGCCCCTCTTCATTCCCCAAAACCAACTCCAGAACCACCCCCTCCCTTGTTAGGCTTGTTACATACTGGCTAAGAAAGTTTTCCTGAATGTATTTTAGGAATTCTGCATCCTCTGTACTATTCACACTACTTTTTTCCCAGTTAATATTAGGGTAGTTGAAATCCCCCACTATTACAGCTCTATAGTTTTTGCACTTTGCAGCAATTTGCCCACATTTGTTTTTCTATCTCCCTCTGACTGTTTTGGGGTCTATAGTACACTCCCAGTAGTGTGATCGCCCCTTTTTTGTTCTTCAATTCAACCCATATGGCCTCGTTTGATGACCCCTCCCAACATATCATCCCTTCTCACAGCTGTAATTGTTCTTTAATTAATACTGCGACCCCCACCCCCTCCTTTTTACCCCCTCTCTATCCTGACAGAAAATCCTGTAACCAGGAATGTTGAGCTGCCATCCCTGTCCTTCTTTCAGCTATGTCTCAGTAATAGCTATAATATCGTAGTCCCAAGTGTCTATCTGTGCTCTCAGCTCATCTGCCTTATTCCCTATACTCCTTGCCAAATTCCCTTGTTGTCTATTTTCCAGCCCTTGTTTCCTCTGTCTTCCAAATGCACTTTCTACTTTTATGCTGCCCAATTCCAGCTTTGCTTCTCACCCCACTGAATCTATTCTCGGGTTTCCATTCCCCTGTCAAGCTAGTTTAAACCCTCCCCAACAGCACTAGCAAACCCTCCTGCGAGGATACTGGTCCTGGCTCTGTTGAGGTGCAACCTGTCTGGCTTGTCCAGGTCCCAATGCCGCAGGAATCTCGAACCAAGCATTCATCTTCTCTCTCCTCCTGTTTCTGTACTCACTAGCACGTGCAGTGACAACACTTCAAAAATGGTAGCACAGAATTTTGACCCCTCAGACTTCAATCTAATTTGGTATTACGTGACCTGTGCGTATATCAGCAAATACTTGTACAGAGATACTATTAACAGGGATATTTGCTTGACTTCCAGAGGCCAGAACTAGATATTGATGATGGAGGAGCTGGCATTCTTATGTCTGGTATCTGCAATGGATGCATCAATATAAATGGTGTAGATTGCTAGTAAAAATACACTGCTTCTATATAAGTGATGTACAGCTCCTGTTTGATTTGGGATGTGATACCCACTGCAGTGTTTTTTACCCAGGTCACTTGGTGTTTTCAGAAGCATGAAAATCGACAACATAGCAGGATCTGGATTTGCTATGATGTACAACTCGTCCTCCCTTACTGTCTCCATGTTAAATATCCGGACAATGATCACTGTCCAGACTCCAATGTGGAAAGTGGTCCATTGAGTAAGATACTGGAGGATTTTTGATACTCCTATATGAAAAATAGAAATCTTGGAATATGTAGTTACAGTCTGACATCTTAGAGAAAAAAGTAGCTACTAATGAATTTCTACTTTCCAATCCCAATTTATTGTCTCATTTCACTATATATAAGTTTACTTTAAGCAAGTTTCTTATTTTCAAAAAGTCAGTTCATTATTAAAATTTGTACAATAAAAGGAAACATCATGATGCAGCATACTAAAACTCCAACATAAAGAGGCAAATATTCCTCTCTCAATTAATGTTAGCTTAAAAGTAGACATGAAACAAAGGAGACAGTAAGCTGAAACAGTGACAAAGGTTTCTGTTCAACCTCTGCAACCACTACAACTACCTATATAGTGGGTAAGTAAAGACGCACTCCAGTTCTTAATGGAACAAGGGATCACCTGCTTTGCTTTAAATTGTCAATATTATATTTTTTTGGCTTTTAACTTTACATGATTGTTTTGCAAACATCATTTTTTAGCCTCTAAAGAGAATAGTTTTTAAATATTTGTTAGCCTCTCCAAAATTTGGAAGAAAGAAGTAGCGGCAACGTTCAAGGGCTGGACAGTCCACTGTGGAGGCACAAAATGGAGACTTCTGGCAAATGGCAGAGCTGTGCTGCACCTGAATCTCTGTTGGATGGCTGGTGAAATGGACATGTTTCTTAAGGTGGATCAGGGGAAGGTTTGCCCTCCTTTGGCAGTCCAGAATAACCTGCCCACAAGATGACAGCGCACCATGTGTCAAACCGCTGCAAAACAAGTTGGGCATATGACAGCCGTCAGTGAATCTTTTTACTTTGGGAAATGCACCACTGTGGCAACATTGGGCAGCTGCATCATGCTACTCGTGGGAAAAGCGATAAAAGTGCTAGTATGCTGACCAGCATGTCAGTCACCAATTTGACTCGTGTGAGTAGCACATTAGCTAATCAGTCATGAGTGGGTCACAGGCATAACAATTGGCAGTCGTGACCTTGTCAACCACTGGCAATGTCGTCCCTATGTTATAACTTGGTTGCAGATGATCTTGCTGCAGATGTCAAAGCTCTGTAGCCTGCTGAGGCACTGGTCCTCAGTCATAAGCAGCTGTTCCAAGATCTGCAGATTTGGTCATGAGCTTGTTTCATTTCACCTTATAACAGATGAAAAATTAGGGTAGATTTAATGAATTTGAGTTCCAAGTGTGGAGGTTCGAACACCAGGAGCGCATATCAGGAATTCAGGTAGAGGTCAGCAGGACCTATGAATTTTCTGTTCCATTACTGTTTTGTTAAAATATGAATCCAGATCACTTTATTAAAGAAATCCATTTTTAATTCAGTTCTTTAAAACACTGTGGCACTTCTTGATTCGATAATGATATCATGGAAATAATTGGTATTTTGCTTTCTGTAAAGATTTCTTAGCATTTAATTCTGTTTATTCTCCAAAACCACATTTTGCATCGTCCTTCAGGAATTTTGGATGGGATGGCAGAGGTTGCATCGTCTCTTGAAGTAAATGTGCACATTTTTGGAGCTGGATTCATTCCTGAAAACTTATTTCCAGATAGGAAAAAAAAAGCAGAATATAGCCAGAAGATGACTCAAAACTGGTTATTTCCAGGCTGTCAGTCTTAATGGAATTTTAGACAGTTTTATGGTGTTAACTCAGTTTATGTCAAATTGACCATATAACATTTATGACTGCTTTGGATTTCACCACCTTGATGGCAGATATTTAAGCCTGCCAGTTAAACATCCAAACAGGTTGAAAAGGACCCTATAAGAAGCAAAGCAGTGATACTAACAGCAGAACTGATTAACAACAACAACAACAATATTTATATAGCACCTTTTAATATAGTGAAACTTTCCAAAGCACTTCATGAGTATTATGCAATAAACATTTGACACCGAACTGCGTAAGTAAAAATTAGCGCATGTGACTAAAAGCTTGGTCAAAGAGATATGTTTTAAGGAGTGTCTTGAAGGAGGAAACAGAGGCGGAGAGGTTTAAGCAGGGAGTTCCAGAGCTTGGGGCCCAGGCAACTGAAGGCACGGCCACCAATGGTTGAGCGATTATAATCAGATGCTCAAGAGGGCAGAATTAGAGGAGCACAGGCATCTCGGCCGGGGGGCGGCGGGGGGGGGGACCTTGTGGGGCTGGAGGCGATTACAGAGATGGAGAGGGGGAGGCTATGGAGGGTTTTTAAAACAAGGATGAGAATTTTGAAATCAAGGCATTGCGTAACTGGAAGCCAATGTAGGTCAGCGAGCACAGGGGTGATGGTTAACCAGGACTTGCTGTGAGTTAGGACATGGGTAGCCAAGTTTTGGATCACCTCTAGTTCACGTAGGGGAGAATGTGGGAGGCTAGCCTGGCGTGCATTGGAATAGTCAAGTCTAGAGATAACAAAGACATGGATGAGGGCTTTAGCAGCAGATGAGCTGAGGCAAGGGTGGAGATGAGCGATATTACGGAGGTGGAACAAGGCGTTCTTAGTTATGCTGCAGATATTTGTTTGAAAGCTCATTTCAGGATCAAATATGACACCAAGGTTGCGAACAGTCTGGTTCAGCCTTAGACAGGAGTTATGGAGAGGAATGGCTAGGGAACGGAGTTTGTGGCGGGGACCGAAAACAATGGCTTTGGTCTTCCCTATATTCAGTTGGAGAAGATTTCTGCTCATCCAGAACTGGAGGACGGACAAGCAGTCTGGCAATTTGAAGACCATGGAGGATTCAAGAGAAGTAGTAGTGAGGTAGAGCTGGGTGTCATCAGCATTCATGTGAAAACTGATGCTGTGTTTCCGGATGATGTCGCCAAGGGGGCAACATGTAGATGAGAAATAGGAGGGGGCCAAGGATAGATCCTTGGGGGAGACCAGAGGTAATGATGCGGGAGTGGGAAGAGAAGCCGAAGATTAAATAGGCATCCCTAATGAAAAACACATATTTGCAGAGCTCAAGGTGCAGACCTCCTGGGTAGCAAGGTATCAAGGAGCCCCATCAGTAGAGACAATGCCCCAATGTACAACTTAAAAATGGTTCATTCAGCCCTGGAGAAGATTGCATTCAATCACCAAGGCAGAAAAATAGTAATTGAAGGACCTCACATTTAGCAGAAATGAAGATGGAAAATTGGTCTGTCTTGAAAATTTTGAGGGCACTTGTCAGTCGATCATTCTAAACATCATTTGGAAGAAAACTCAGAATCCATGAGGAAGTGCTCTATTTCAGACACACACATGCTCACTAACAGAACTTTTGGCAACTAGTTTCATAAAGCATTAGAGCACAACAACTGAAAATTATGGCCGTAATCTTTACCTTGGAGTCGGGTTGCTTGCGTAGCGGGTTGGAAACCCAAAGATGTGAACAGCGTGTTTTGCAGTGCAAGTTTAACTTAACGGTCTCAATTAAAACAGTCATACGCATTTGTTGGCCCAATTAAATGGAGCTGGTCTGATGACGTCACCAATGACTCATTTTCAGCACGGATATTTAAAGCAGCCTTGCCCACACCTCATTTGAAGGTTGATGTATGAGTGAATAATGTGGTTTCCAGAGATCTCAATAATGCACAAAAACTGATAAAACTGTCAGTCATGGAGACAAGACAGAGGGCCTCTCCAAGCTCTGCTGAGCTGCATTCAGATGCTGAACCTCAGAGGCCACTGAGGAAGAGGGTGATCTTGGTGGGGCAGCAACAATTGCATGAGGCTCTGCCAGCATTTTCAGCCATGTTGTGTGCAAATGTGCAGAGAATGGAGAAGTCCATCTCCAACATGAACACCTCCATGTCGCAGGCGATGGCGATGATGTGCTGTTCCATGGAAAGGATGCCTACCTGCATGGAGCAACAAATGCACCAGTCACTTGAGAACATTGCTAGCTGTGGACAACAGACGCTCATAGACCTCATCTTGAGGAAGGATATAAATGTAGACTTGGGCATTCATCGCCCCATTGATGTGCAGCAAGGTTCTCTCTAGCTCCTTGCGATCAGTGAAGTGCGGGTGGCCCATGAAAGGGATGATATTGAGAGGGGACATGGAAGTGGGGGCCCTTCTCAAAGCACTCACTCTTCTCCATTTCCTCACGCTCAGTCAGATCTCCACATACTTCCTCAGATCCCAATGGCTGAGTCTGCACCTGCAGTAGCAGGAGAAGCAGTCTTTAGCAGGGCTCTCACAGGCTCCAAAACCCAGAGGACATCCACCAAAAGTGTTAAAGCCGTCACAGCAGGAAGTGAGCCGTCTGCCTTTATCTCTGCTGAAGCCATAGGTTGCACCTCATAGAAACATGTGGAAAAGAAAAAAGACACAATCCTAGATGCACACGGGTGTATTAAAAAAATATTAGTGGTAAGTTTCAGTTATTTATATGACAGAGATAAATGTATTTCTTTGCACCACTTTCCAGTCTTGTCCATTTTCGGTTGCTACTTGGGAAGTGGTGGTGCCACTTGGAGTGAATGGTGAGACATTAATTAACCTCGAGTAATGGGGGTTTGGGTAAGGAATGGCTTGGTCATTGTAGGGATGCTTTCTGGTGGTGTTGGTGGTGGGGAGAAACTTAGTACAGCTTGTGGCAGCCATATGGGTGCATTGGAGCAAGTTAAGTAAATTGGCCATTGAGGTATTCCGAGGTCTCCCAGGCAGCAATATACGCTGCTGCTGATGCCATCTCCCCCTCGGGTTCCTCCTCCTCCTCCTCCTCTTCGTTGTCTCCCACCTGTCCCTCCTCCTCCTCTGAAGAGGCTGTGCACTCTGCATCTTGCTCCTCCTGCAGCTTCAGTCTTTGCTGTTGTGTTGTGTTGTGCAGCGCGCAACAAACAATGATAACTCTGGAGACCCTGGCTGGTGGGTACTGAAGGGCTCCTCCAGATCTGTCAAGGCATCTGAAGCGCATCTTCAGCAGGCATATTGCCTGCTCTATGACACATCTGGTGGACATGTGGCTCTCATTATAATGCTCTTCGACCTCAGTACTTGCCCTCCTCAAGGGTTTCATGAGCCATGTCTTCAATCGATAACCATTGTCTCCAAGCAGCCAGCCGGTAAAGTGTGCTTGGAGGTGTGAAGAGCTGAGGGAGGGTGGACTGTCGCAGCATGAAAGATTCATGACAGCTGCCGGGGAATCTGGTACACACATGCGTGATCTTTTTTTGGTTGCTGCACATTGAGAGAGTGGAAGCCCTTGCGGTTCACAAATACTCCTGAGTGATTTAGGAGTGCCTTGATGGTCACGTGTGCAGTCGATGATGTCCTGCATCTGTGGGAAGCCAGCCAGAGCTGCAAAGCCGAGTGCATGCTCAGTAACACAGGCTTCAACAGTGGCAAAATTGACATAATCAGCTGATTTGTCAACAGGGCATTGGTCATCTGGGTGATGCGTCTGTGGACGGCCAACTGCGAGATCCTTCAAATGTCTGCTGCAGATCCCTGGAAGGAGCCTGAGGCAGGGAAGTTGAGGCCAGTGGTGACTTTGACAGACTTACACTGGTAAGGACTATCCAGCAGGTTTTGTCCCAGCAAGTTACAAATGTCTGCGGTGACCTGGCGAGATAGCCTGAGCCTCCTGAAGCTCTGCTGTTTTCTCATGTCCAGGAAGCTCATCCTCTGCCTGTATACCTTATGATTGGGGATATCACTCCGACATAGTCCAGTCCTCTGCCAACTCCCTCTCTCCTGTGGAGCATCAGGTCATTGAGGAGAAGGCTGCTGTTATGGATGCTGCTGCTGCTGCTGGTGTGGCTGGTGGTGTTGGTACTGGGGCTCATCTTGGTCCAATTCTGAGGTCCAAGGTGAGATAGAATAAACTACACCCATGCTGATGTAATAGAAATCAGAGGACCAATCTTATTTAAGTATCCACTGTACTTATCTTTTAATAGTTTAATTCATTGTTTTGGCTCTATTCAACCTGCTGAGTGCTGCTCAGAGGTTTGCACATACGTTTGTACAACTTTCAGGTCTGACTCTTTAGTGGAGGCCTGTGGGCTGCAGAGACCTGCTTGGCAGTGTTCACCCTGAGGATGGGAGGAGTGTTGGGAGGGTGACACCTGCTCAGAAGCAGGTTGGCACATAGGAGAAGGCATTGCCGTCAGCACCGTGCAGAGAAGCAGCGGGCAGGGGACGCAGCAGCCATGATTTGTTCATTCTGCGCCAGACCAGTGTGCCCACCGTCTTCACCGGCCCGAATCAGGATTGCGGTTGGCTGCTTGGGGACCAGGGATATCTCCTGTCCACTTGGCTGCTCATTCCTCTGCGGAACCCCAGGACAGCGCCAGAGCATGCCGACAGTGTTGCTCATTGTGCCACCAGGTGCATCATCGAGCAGTGCATAGGCATCATAAGCAGAGGTTCCAGTGCCTGGACCACTCTGGTGGCACCCTGCAGTACTGTCCTCAGTGGGCCTCCATAGTCATTGTGTTTTGCTGCATGCTGCACAGCCTGGCCATCATGAGGGGACAGCTGCTGGAGGTCGAGCCAGCAGTACCACCTGAGGAGGAGGAGGAGGTGCAGGAGGAGGAGGACATAAGAATATAAGAAATAGGAGCAGGAGAAGGCCATACGGCCACTCCAGCCTGCTCCGTCATTTAATACAATCATGGCTGATCTGATCATGGACTCAGGTCCACTTCCCTGCCCGTTCTCCATTACCCCTTATTCCCTTATCATTGAAGAAATTGGCTATTTCTGTCTTAAATTTATTCAATGTCCCAGCTTCCACAGCTCTCCGAGGCAGCGAATTCCACAGATTTACAACCCTCAGAGAAGAAATTTCTCCTCACCTCTGTTTTAAATGGGCGGCCTCATACTCTAAGATTATGCCCTCCAATTCTAGTCTCCCCTATCAGCGGAAACATCCTATCTGCATCCACCTTGTCAAGCCCCCTCATAATCTTATACGTTTCGATAAGATCACCTCTCATTCTTCTGAATTCCAATGAGTAGAGGCCCAACCTACGCAATCTTTCCTCATAAGTCAACCCCCTCATCTCTGGAATCAACCTTGTGAACCTTCTCTGAACTGCCTCCAAAGCAAGTATATCCTTTCGTAAATTTGGAAGCCAAAACTGCACACAGTATTCCAGGTGTGGCCTCACCATACGCTGTACAACTGTAGCAAGACTTCCCTGCTTTTATACTCCATCCCCTTTGCAATAAAGGCCAAGATTCCATTGGCCTTCCTGATCACTTGCTGTACCTGCATACTAACCTTTTGTGTTTCGTGCATACGTACCCCCAGGTCCCGCTGTACTGCAGCACTTTGCAATCTTTCTCCATTTAAATAATAACTCGCTCTTTGTTTTTTTTCTGCCAAAGTGCATGACCTCACACTTTCCAACATTATACACCATCTGCCAAATTTTTGCCCATTCACTTAGCCCGTCTATGTCCTTTTGCAGATTTTGTGTGTCCTCCTCACACATTGCTTTTCCTCCCATCTTTGTATCGTCGGCAAACTTGGCTATGTTACACTCAATCCCTTTTTCCAAGTCATTAATCGAGGTTGAAAATAGTTGGGGTCCCAACACTGATCCCTGTGGCAGCACATTGGTTACTGATTGCCAACCCGAGAATGAGCCATTTATCCCTACTCTCTGTTTTCTGTTTGTTAGCCAATCCTCTATTCATGAAAATATATTACCCCCAACCCCGTGATCTTTTATCTTGTGCAGTAATCATGAGGAGGCACAGGAGGAAGAGGGGGATCCCCGTCTCCCCAGAGCTGGGAGGTGTCGACCCATCATCACCTTGGAAGGTCCGGATCCAGACTGACCAGCACCCTCCTGGGTGGGTGCGTCGTCACATATATGGAGGTGCCTGACACCTGCCCTGCAACCATCCTCCATTCATTATGTACTATCTGTCTGCCAGATCTCCCCACGTCAGGAAACAGTATTTTTTCTTCTGTCCTCCACATTGTCCTTCAGTGTCTCCAGCTCCATATCAGTGAACCTGTTGGCTCTCCTCTCCTTGCACCTCTTACACCAGCCATCCTTCCAACGCCTCCCCCACCCCCCGCACTGCCCCCCCCTCAGGGCCTTGCTGCAAACCCTGGTCTTTAAAAAGGAACCCTTACCTGCATGCTGAATTTCTCAGTGGTGATAACGCTCAAATTAAAACAGCCACACCACTGAAAAATCCACTTGAAGTATTCATTAGCACTGGAACCCATTTGTTCACTTCTGGAGCAGAATATGGGGTGGCCCAGCCACAAAAAAATGTTGGTGCTAATGGCCACAAAAGGTAGGGGGAGCACCAGCTTTCGAGGGGTACTGAATTTAATAAAGAGTAATCGGTGCAGATTTAAAAAAGGAAAACCATGCTTGACCAACCTTATTGAATTCTTTGAAGAAATAACGAAAAGAGAGATAAGGTTAATGTAGTAGGTGTAAAATCCTTAGATTTTCAAAAAGCCTTCGATAAGGTACCACATAGCAGAATCATGACGAAGATCAGAGCTTGTGAAGTCGGGACAAACAATGGAATGGATAACAAACTGGCGTAAAAGCAGAAAACAGAGAGTAGGGATTAAAGATATTTACTCAGACAGGCGGAAGGTGGGAAGTGGGGTTTCACAAGGATCAGTGCTGGGATCACTGTTGTTTACCATTTACATGAACGATTTGGACTTGGAAATTGGAAGTACAATTTCAAAATTTGTAGTTGATACCAAATTGGACGGTATAGTTAATGCTGAGGAAGACTGACAAAATATTACAAGATGTCAATAAACATGCAGAAGGAATGTGAAAATGCAACTGACTTTCAATATAGTTAAGTGTGAGAACATAAGAACATAAGAACATAAGAATTAGGAACAGGAGTAGGCCATTCAACCCCTCGAGCCTACTCTGCCATTCAATAAGATCATGGCTGATCTTCCTCCTCACTCCACTTTCCTGCACTATCCCCATATCCCTGGATTTCCTTAATATCCAAAAATCTATCGATCTCTGACTTGAATATATTCAAAGATTGAGGCTCCACAGCCCTCTGGGGTAGAGAATTCCAAAGATTCACCATCCTCTGAGTGAAGAAATTTTTCCTCATCTCAGTCCTAAATGGCCGACCCCTTATTCTAAGATTGTGACCCCTGGTCTAGATTCCCTAGCCAGGGGAAACATCCTCCATGCAGTTACCCTGTCAAGCCCTGTAAGAATTTTGTATGTTGAAATGAGATCATCTCTCATTCTTCTAAACTCTAGAGAATATAGACATAATGTACTCAATACCTCCACATGGGATAATCCCCCTCTCCCAGAAATCAGTCTGGTGAATCTTTGTCGCACTCCCTCTATGCCAAGTATATCCTTCCTTAGGTAAGGAGACCAAAACTGTACACAGAACTCCAGGTGTGGTCTCACCAGGGCCCTATATAATTGCAGTAAGTCATCTTTACTCATACTCAAATCCTCTGGTAATAAAGGCCAACATCCATTTTCTTTCTTAATTTCTTGCTATACCTGTGTGTTAACTTTTAGTGATTCGTGTACAAGAACACCCAAGTCCCTCTGAGCAACAACATTCAGTCCCCATTTAAAAAATACTCTGCTTTTCTATGTTTCCTACAAGAATGGATAACTTCACATTTCTCCACATTATATTCCATTTGCCATGTTCTTGCCCACTCACTTAGCCTGCCTATATCCCGCTGAAGTCTCTTTGCATCTTCCTCACAGCTTACATTCCCACCAACTTTGCATCATCAGCAAACTTGAATATATTACATTTGGTCCCCTCATCCAAATCATTGATATAGATTGAGAATAGCTGAGGCCCAAGCACTGATCCTTGCGGTACCCCACTAGTTACAGTCTGCCAACCCAAAAATGACCCGTTTATTCCTATTCTGTTTTCTGTCTATTAACCTATCCTCAATCCATGCTAGTATACTACCCCCAATCCAATTTTGTTTAATAACCTCTTGTTTGACCCCTTATCGAATGCCTTGTGAAAATCCAAATATGCCACATCCAGTGGTTCTCCCTTATCTATTCTGTGAGATACAACCTCAAAAAACTCGAACAGATTTGTCAAACATGATTTCCCTTTCATACATCTGTGTTGACTCTGCCCAATCCTATTATTATTTTCTATGTGCCCTGTTACCACGTCTTTACTAATAAATTCTAGCATTTTCCCTTCTACTGATGTCAGGCTAACTGGTCTGTAGATCCCCGTTTTCTCTCTCCCTCCTTTCTTAAATAGTGGGGTTACATTTGCTACCTTTCAATCCGTGGGAGCCATTCCAGAATCTATGGAATTTTGGAAGATGACAAACAATGCATCCACTATCTCTATAGCCATCTCTTTCAAAACCCCATAATGTAGGCCATCAGGTCCAAGGATTTATTGGCTTTCAATCCCATTAATTTCTCTAGTACCATTTTTTTACGAATACTAATTTCTTTCAGTTCCTCATTCTCTCTAGACCTTAGGTTCTCCACTATTTCCAAGTTTTATGCGTTTTCTTCCATGAAGACAGACACAAAGGGGCCAAAATTACCCCTTTTTGTGCCCCATTAGTGCTGCTGGTAGGTGCTAACGGGGTGCAATTGTCTTTACACCTGGGGGCAGGTGGTGGTGGCGCTAGACCCTTGGTTCTGCACTATTTTTGGGAGATTTTATGTGTCTTCCGTGAAGTGGTGAATTTTAGTGGGAAGAATAAGAGGTTACATTTAAATGGTGTCGAGGAGCAAAGGCTTCTAGGCATAAAGATTCACAAATCACTGGGCACAATTTTCCCCAAGCCTGTTTTCTGGAGTATTGCCAGAGTTATGCCCGTTTTTCTAGGCCAGAAATGCGGCAGAAATATTTTGCCAAAGTTTCCCCGATGTATAATTCGAATTTGGCGCATCGTGTCCAGTCACCTCTGGGGGTGGAGCCTGCTGTCTGCGTCGAAAAATGAAGCCGCACCTTCTGCACATGCGTGGAAAAAAAAGGGCGCAAATGAATGGGGGAAATTGAGCCCATTAAAGTAGCACCGCAGGGTAACCAGGCCATAAAAAATGCAAACAAAGCACTAGGGTTCATTATTAGAGGAAGTGAATTGATAAGCAGGGAAGTTATGCTAAACTTATATAAAACCTTAGTTAGAACGATGCACAGTTCTGTGGCCAAAAATTCGTTACCGCCCAGTTTGGGGGCGGTAACAGCTGCGAGGTGGGAGTTCCTGCACCAGGCACAGATGTCTCGCCCCCTAGTCACATTGGGCTTACTGGCCCCAACAGGAAGTGGAACGCAAAATATCCCGCTCCACTTCCTCTCGGGGGCGGGACCGGGGCACAAAGGGACGTGACATTTCCAGCACTATGCAGTGGGATGCATAGTGCTAGTGGGAAGACGGGGCTCTTCCCTTCCATTAAAGAGGAGGGCCAAGCTGCCGACTCTGCGGGAGTGAAATGGGGCCATTGCTGGACCGCCATAGCTGCAGCCTGGTGCACAAACGGAGGGCTGTGCTGCAAGATCACAGCACAAACCCTGCAATCTACAATCAAGAAAGCCACGACTGGTATGTCGGACATCTTTTTATTTTTCACTGCCGCACCTCCCCCTTAATTTTTGCCCCGCAAGCGGCCTACAGCTCTAGTGCAGTGCCACCACTAAAACTCTCGGAATTTCGCAATTTTTCTCCCCCTTGGTTTCCAAATTACAAAAAGGATGGAGAGGCACTGGAGAAGATGCAAAAACGATTCGTAAGTATGAGACAGAACAGCGAGGATATACTTAGCAGAAAAGGCTAAACAGGCGGGTGCTCTTTTCTCTAGAAAAGAGAAGGCTGAGGGGGTGACCTGATAGAGGTCTTTCAAATTATGAAAGAATTTGCTAGGGTAGACATAAAGAAAATATATCCACTTGTGGGGAGTCCAACACAAGAGGTCATAAATATAAGATAGTCACTAATAAATCCAATCGGGAATTCACGAGAAAATTCTTTACAGGAAAAACATCTTAACCCAGAGAGTGGTAAGTTGGTGGAACACGTTACCACAAGGAGTAGTTGAGATGAATAGCATAGATGTATTTAAGGTGAAGCTAGGTAAGTACATAAGGATATGCCGATAGAGTTAGATGAAATAGAGTGAGAGGAGGCTCGTGTGGAGCATAAATAGCAGCATAGACCAGTTGGGCCAATGGCCTGTTTTGTGTTGTAAATTCTCTATAATATCTATGTAATACAACCTGGGTTCAGTGCCTTCAGTTAGTCCCTTGAGCAGTTTGAGCATCTTACTTTTATGGGAGCTGACTCTGTTAATACTTGTATGATAGCATAACCTGGAGACGTAATAAACATTCCCTTGTGATCCAGACTGGGGGTCGAGAGAAGTGGTAGTGAGTTAGTGGGGTGACAGGGGGTAAAATTGCCATCTGCCCCATTTTTATTTTGGGTGTGAGAGCTCAATAACCAGCAGCCCAGTGAACTTAATATTTTCTAAGAAAACTGAAGAGTTCACTTCTAACATGTGTGCGACAAGTAAATGGGCTGAATGAGATCATCAGTCAGAGACCGAGGACAATATCCTTGGGCAACAACCACAAATTGCAACTAAATACCTGAGACCTTTCACGAGATTTTAGTGACACAATACACATTTATAGTAGCAGAAGCTGCATTCCCTCTGTCATGTATTCAACTATCATTCTAACCCATGTAAAAGCTGACCTAAGTTGTACACCTTGAGAACATTGACCACAGGGGGCGAATGTGGGAGACACTCCTAACCTGGACTTTCCGGTATAAAAGGGGAAGCTCCACCCACCTTCAGTCTCTTCAGGTCTTGGTAATAAAGGTAACTGGTCACAGAGTGACCTTCTCTCAAGTGTGGGCCTCGTGTGCATTTATACTGTATAGTAAGGACATATCATTTAGTGACGAGAAACTGGGATTTAAACCACGCAAGCATGGCCACGAGCAGCACAGAAGAGAGGTACTGTGTTGGTGATGATTGGGACGACTTTATTGAGAGTCAATAGCAAAGTTTTAATAAGAACATAAGAACATAAGAATTAGGAACAGGCCATCTAGCCCCTCGAGCCTGCTCCGCCATTCAACAAGATCATGGCTGATCTGGCCGTGGACTCAGCTCCACTTACCCGCCCTCTCCCCATAACCCTTAATTCCCTGATTGGTTAAAAATCTATCGATCTGCGACTTGAACACATTCAATGAGCTAGCCTCAACTGCTTCCTTGGGCAGAGAATTCCACAGATTCACAACTCTCTGGGAGAAGAAATTCCTTCTCAACTCGGTTTTAAATTGGCTCCTCCGTATTTTGAGACTGTGCCCCCTAGTTCTAGTCTCCCCGACCAGTGGAAACAACCTCTCTGCCTCTATCTTGTCTATCCCTTTCATGATTTTAAATGTTTCTATAAGATCACCCCTCATCCTTCTGAACTCCAACGAGTAAAGACCCAGTCTACTCAATCTATCATCATAAGGTAACCCCCTCATTTCCGGAATCAGCCTAGTGAATCGTCTCTGTACTCCCTCCAAAGCTAGTATATCCTTCCTAAAGTAAGGTGACCAAAACTGCACGCAGCACTCCAGGTTGCGGCCTTACCAATACCCTATACAGTTGCAGCAGGACCTCCCTGCTTTTGTACTCCATCCCTCTCGCAATGAAGGCCAACATTTCATTCGCCTTCCTGATTACCTGCTGCACCTGCAAACTAACCTTTTGGGATTCATGCACAAGGAAGAGGTGGGCACCGGAGGGATTGGAGTGCATCATCACGCCCGGCAACCAAATTTTAATTTGATTTTACGTTTTAAAGTTTAATTTGTTTTAATTGCCGGTGCTTTTAGTGTCCCCCTTCCCTTTTATAGGGGGCACTGGGGAAAAATTGTGATTTTAGTGCCCAAAAAAAAACCAAAAAAAAAGAAAAACACAAAAGAAAAACAAAAAAAAGGAAAAAAAGGGCCTTGTAAATGTCTGGTGTGTCACCCAGTTCGGGTGGCACGGTTTAATGTTTGTTTTTTTTCAGGTAAACTCAAAAGAGTTTCATGCACAAGGACCCCCAGATCCCTCTGCACCTCAGCATGTTGTAATTTCTCCCAATTCAAATAATATTCCCTTTTACTGTTTTTTTTCCCAAGGTGGATGACCTCACACTTTCCGACATTGTATTCCATCTGCCAAACCTTAGCCCATTCGGTTAACCTATCCAAATCTCCTTGCAGCCTCTCTGAGTCCTCTACACAACCCGCTTTCCCACTAATCTTCGTGTCATCTGCAAATTTTGTTGCACTACACTCTGTCCCCTCTTCCAGGTCATCTATGTATATTGTAAACAGTTGCGATCCCAGCACCGATCCCTGTGGCACACCACTAACCACCGATTTCCAAACTGAAAAGGACCCATTTATCCCGACTCTCTACTTTCTGTTTGCCAGCCAATTCTCTATCCATGCTAATACATTTCCTCTGACGCCGCGTACCTCTATCTTCTGCAGTAACCTTTTGTGTGGCACCTTATCGAATGCCTTTTGGAAATCTAAATATACCACATCCATCGGTACATCTCTATCCACCATGCTCGTTATATCCTCAAAGAATTCCAGTAAATTAGTTGAACATGATTTCCCCTTCATGAATCCATGCTGCGTCTGCTTGATTGCACTATTCCTATCTAGATGTCCCGCTATTTCTTCCTTAATGATAGTTTCAAGCATTTTCCCCACTACAGATGTTAAACTAACCGGCCTATAGTCACCTGCCTTTTGTCTGCCCCTTTTTTTAAAAAGAGGCGTTACATTAGCTGCTTTCCAATCCGCTGGTACCTCCCCAGAGTCCAGAGAATTTTGGAAGATTATAACGAATGCATCTGCTATATCTTCCACCATCTCTTTTAATACCCTGGGATGCATTTCATCAGGACCAGGAGACTTGTCTACCTTGAGTCCCATTAGCCTGTCCAGCACTACCCCCCTAGTGATAGTGATTGTCTCAAGGTCCTCCCTTCCCACATTCCTGTGGCCTGCAATTTTTGGCATGGTTTTTGTGTCTTCCACTGTGAAGACCGAAGCAAAATAATTGTTTAAGGTCTCAGCCATTTCCACATTTCCCATTATTAAATCCCCCTTTTCATCTTCTAAGAGACCAACATTTACTTTAGTCACTCTTTTTCCGTTTTATATATCTGTAAAAGCTTTTACTATCTGTTTTTATGTTTTGCGCAAGTTTACCTTCGTAATCTATCTTCCCTTTCTTTATTGCTTTTTTAGTCATTCTTTGCTGTTGCTTAAAATGTTCCCAATCCTCTAGTTTCTCACTAACCTTGGCCACCTTATTGGTCTTTGATTTGATACTCTCCTTTATTTCTTTGGTTATCCACGGCTGGTTATCCCTTCTCTTGCCGCCCTTCTTTTTCACTGGAATATATTTTTGTTGAGCACTATGAAAGAGCTCCTTAAAAGTTGTCACTTTTGTCACGAAGGAATGGTTGGGACGTGATTCGGCCGACAAACGCAGGGCTCATCTCCTGACGGTTTGTGGATCCAGAACGTACTCCCTGATGAAGGACCTTCTAGCGCTAGAGAAGCCGGCGGACAAGACATGCGAAGAACTCAGTAAGTTGATCGGGGAACACCTTAAACCGGCGAGCAGCATGCACATGGCAAGACACCGGTTTTACACGCACCAGCGGCGAAAAGGGCAAAGCGTTCCAGACTTCGTGGCAGATCTCCGGCGACTGGCGAGCCTATGTAAGTTCCCAGATGCATGCAGAGCGGAGATGCTGCGAGACTTTTTTATTGAGGGCATCGGGCGCGCTGGGGTTTTCAGGAAACTGATTGAGACCAAAGACTTGACCTTGGAAGCGGCGGCTCTGATAGCCCAGACAATTATCTCAGGAGAGGAAGAGACCAGAATGATTTATGATAAAAATCTTGGCTCAAATGTGACAAACGACCAGGGAGTCAACATTGTTAACGCGGCACACAGTTCTCTAGGCAGACAAGGGCAATCGGACATGCATGTAGTCGAACCCAAAGGGGGAACTTAACAGAGACAATGGCTAGCTGAACAGTGATCCATGCCATCGCAATGGACAATGCAGCTAGTAATGGGGCCATAAACACCTGTTAAGGTGTGCTTAAAGACAGTTACAGAGACAGTCAGAGATGATCGACTGGTAATGGACCTGTTGTTTCCAACAATGGGGCCTTCTGCTCATGCTGTAGGTGTGGAGGCAAACACCCAATCAGAGCTTGCAGGTATCAGCAATATGCCTGCAGAAACTGCAACGTCAGCAGTCACCTGGCGCATATGTGCAGGAAGTCTGCAGCCAGGTTGATATACGAGGAGGACGGGCCAGATGTAAGCCCAACGAGGCCTTATGAATACTGGGTGAAATCGCTGGAAGTTGAAGTTCAGCGAGTTCATGTGGAGCACATATACAGTTCATACACCAGGACGCCACTGATAATGATAAAAGTGCTCCTCAATGGCATCCCAGTATTAATGGAGCTAGACACGGGAGGCCAGCCAGTCCCTGATGAGTATAAACAGTTCAAAAGGTTGTGGGTGTCCAAGGCCATGAGGCCAAAATTATTGCCGATTGATGCACTGCTACGGACATATACAAAGGAGATCATTCCGGTGCTAGGCAGCGCCACGGTAGTCGTGACCCACAAAAATTCGGAGAACAGGTTGCCACACTGGATTGTCCCAGGGGACGGTCCCGCACTACTGGAGAGGAGTTGGCTTGCTGTGATTAACTGGAAATGGGGCGATGTCAATGCAATTTCTTCTGTGGAGCGAGTATCATGCTCACAGGTCCTGGACAAATTTGACTCATTATTTCAACCCAGCATCGGCACTTTCATGGGGACCAAGGTAGTGATTCACATAAACCCGGACGCCAGGCCAGTACACCACAAGGCCAGAGCGGTGCCGTACGTGATGCGGGAAAAGATGGAATGCGAATTGGACTGCCTGCTGAGGGAAGGCATCATCTCGCCAGTCGAATTCAGTGACTGGACGAGCCCGATCGTGCCGGTATTCAAGGCAGATGGGTCAGTCAGGATTTGTGGCGATTACAAGGACACATCAATCGGGTGTCACTCCAAGACCAGTACCCGCTACCGAGAGTGGAGGACCTCTTTGCGACGCTATCCGGTGGCAAACCTTTTTTCAAAACTGGACCTTACCTCAGCTTACATGACCCAGGAACTGGCAAGTGAGTTGAAGAAGCTGACCACCATCGCGACACACAAGGGGTTGTTTGAGTATAACAGATGTCCGTTCAGGATTCGTTCGGCCGCCACGATCTTTCAGCGAAATATGGAAAGCCTCCTCAAGTCGATTCCAAGGACGGTGGTTTTTCAAGACGACATCCTCATCACGGGTCGCAATAATGAAGAACACCTCCACAACCTGGAGGAGGTGCTCCGCAGACTGGACCGGGTCAGGCTGCGACTGAAAAAGGCGAAGTGCGTCTTCTTAGCTCCAGAGGTAGAATTCCTGGGGAGGAGAGTAGCAGCAGACGGGATCAGACCTACTGCGTCCAAAATGGAAGCAATCCAGAGAGAATCCAGAGAGCACCCAGACCCCGTAACACGACAGAGCTGCGTTCGTTCCTGGGGCTCCTGAACTATTTTGGCAACTTTCTTCCCAAATTGAGCATGCTGTTAGAGCCGCTACACGTGCTCTTACGCAAAGGTCGCGATTGGGTCTGGGTGGGGACAGCCAGGAAAGGGCTTTTGATAGAGCACACAATTTGTTATGCTCCAACAAAGTGTTAACGTTGTATGACCCGTGTAAGAAACTAGTTTTAATGTGCGATGCGTCGTCCTATGGGGTCGGGTGTGTGTTGCAGCATTTGAATGCCAATGGTCAGTTACAGCCAGTAGCTTATGCCTCCAGAAGTCTGTCCCAGGCAGAAAGGGGCTACGGGATGGTAGAAAAGGAAGCGCTAGCATGTGTATAAGTGGTAAAGAAAATGCACCAGTACCTGTTTGGCAGGAAATTTTAGCTGGAGACAGATCACAAACCCCTAATGTCCCTCTTGGCCGACAACAAGGCCATAAATGCAAACGCATCGGCCCGCATACAGAGGTGGGCACTCAAGTTAGCCGCCTATGACTACACAATTCGGCACAGACCGGGCACTGAAAACTGTGCCGATGCACTCAGCAGGCCCCCACTAGCCACCACTGAGGGGGCAACTGAGCATGATGCTGAGATGGTCATGGCTGTTGAAGCTTTCGAAAGTGAAGGCTCACCTGTGACAGCCCGTCAGATTAAAATCTGGACAAATAAAGACCCGCTACTGTCTTTAGTTAAGAAATATGTCCCGAATGGGGATTGGGCAGCCACTTACGGGGCATGCCGTGAGGAGTTTAAATCATTTCATAGGTGCAAGGATGAACTCTCGATTCAGGCCGATTGCCCCAGAAGGGCAGAGAGATGTTTATCAGAGAACTTCATAATGAGCACCCGGGCATTGTCATGGTGAAGGCAATTGCCAGGTCACACGTTTGGTGGCCAGGGATAGATGCAGACCTGGAACTTTGTGTTCATAGGTGCAATACATGTGCTCAGCTGGGCAACGCACCCAGGGAAGCCCCCCTTAGCCCCTGGTCCTGGCCCGCCAAGCCATGGTCATGCATCCATGTGCACTTCGCAGGTCCTTTCATGGGAAAAATGTTTTTGGTTGTAGTAGACGCCTACTCCAAATGGATGAGTGTGCCATTTTAAATTCAAGCACATCCTCTGCCACGGTAGAAAGTCTACAGGCAATGTTCGCCGCCCATGGCCTATCGGACATTTTAGTCAGCGACAATGGCCCATGCTTCACAAGCACTGAATTCCAGGACTTCATGGCAGGCAATGGAATCAACCATGTCAGAACAGCACCGTTCAAGCCGGCCTCAAACGGCCAGGCGGAATGAGCAGTGCAGATTATGAAACAGGGGTGCTCAGAATCCAAGGGGGTTCCCTACAAAGCCGCTTATCACGCCTCCTGTTGGCCAATAGATTCCGACCACACTCGCTCACAGGGGTTCCACCCGCAGAGCTGCTAATGAAAAGGATGCTCAACACCAGGTTATTCCTTATGCACCCTGCTATGAAAGAAATTGTTGAGAGCAGGCGTCAGTCACAATGTGACTACCATGACAGGAATGTGAGGGCGCGATGTATTGATGTTAATGACCCTGTTTTTGTCCTTAATTACGCTGCAGGGCCCAAATGGCTTGCAGGCACTGTGATTGCTAAAGAGGGGAATAGGATTTTGGTAGTTAAACTTACCAATGGACAAATCTGCCGCAAACACGTGGATCAAACTAAAAGGAGGTTCAGCTACCCCATAGAAGAAGCAGAGGAAGAACACAACATAGAGTTTACTCCACCACAGGTGACCGAACACCGGAACCAAGTGGAGGAGAGCCCAGTCACTGTGGGCAGCCCGGACAGGCCTGAGGCATCGCAAACAGCAGACACACAGGCCAGTGCCCAACAACCGGAGCCCCAACTCAGGCGCTCTACACGGGAGCATAAACCACCAGAGAGACTCAACCTGTGATTCCAATGAGACTTTGGGAGGGAGGTGATGTCATGTATTCAACTATCATTGTAACCCATGTATAAGCTGACCTAAGTTGTACACCTGAGAACATTGACCACAGGGGGCGAACTTGTGGGAGACACTCCTAACCTGGACTTTCCGGTATAAAAGGGGAAGCTCCACCCACCTTCAGTCTCTTGAGGTCTTGGTAATAAAGGTAACTGGTCACAGAGTGACCTTCTCTCAAGTATGGGCCTCATGTGCATTTATACTGTATAGTAAGGACATATCACCCTCAATAGCAGCAATGTGCACCTTAGAAATCACACAAAAAAAATCAAAAAATATCCAAAAGAATCAAACAAAAGGGGTGGTATCCACGCTCCTGCAGGCAGAGTCCTCCTGGGCAGCTCTTGACCTCTATTCAGGTTGTCTGATTGTTCTTGACTGGAAGCCAAGGACAGAAAGATCTGAAGGAGGGAAAGCATGAGAGATGCAGAAAAAAATATAGCTTTTTAGAATTTGCCAATTGCTCTCCAAGTGTTAGGATGCATGTAAATATCTAGGGGCCCAGGAGAGGTGAGAGTTCGGGGCCCAGAAGAGGTGAGGGTCCAGGGGTAGCCCGGGCAGCCACACTGCAATATGTGTGCGCACGAGATCCGTGCAGCAGAGCTGGTCTCCAGTCGTCTTGGTTAATCCTTGCCACTGGACCAAGACCTAGCTCTGTCAAGCCTGTGTGGTGGCTGGTGTGCAACGGCCATCACACGTTAAAAAAAATCCACGCACAGGCATCTTCCACCCTTCAAGATGTAGTTCGGAATCTGGAATATTAGGTCCTTCATTGAAACACCTTGAACTCATCCCTTTTCGGCGTGGAAGCAAGTCATCCTCATTTCAAGGGACTGCCTATGATGATGAGTGAATTAGAGCTAGGTGCCATCAGCATACATGTGAAAAATTATACTGTGTTTCTGGATGATGTCGCCAAGGGACAACGTGTAGATGAGAAATAGGAGGGGGCCAAGGATACAATCTTGGGGGACACCAGAGGCAATGATGTGGGGGTGGGAAGAGAAGCCGGTGATTCTCTGGCTACGATTAGGTAGATAAGAATGGAACCAGGCAAGTGCAGTCCCACCCAGCTGGATAACAGTAGAGAGGCGTTGGAGAAGGATAGAGTGGTCAACCATGTCAAAGGCTGCTGACAAGTCAAGAAGGACGAGGAGGGATAGTTTGCCTTTGTCACAGTCACAAAGGATGTCATTTGTGACTTTGATGAGAGACATAAAGATGAAGGTGAGTGTGGCATTGCTCTCAACCTTTCCTGACCTCATGAGATAATTGAAGCGTTTCCTACACTATATCCAGGTCCACCTCACCTCATCGCTGCTACTGGTCTCCTCAGCTATATCCAGCTAGGCTTTTTGTTTCTAGTGGACCTCCTTCACCTATCAGCAGGGAATAGGACCTTCCTGCGTATTCTGACAGCCTCCGTCAGATTATGCAACAATGAGTCTGAAAAGTGTGGTGCAGCCCTCTGCCTTTGGCTATCCATCTTTGCAACTTTACAAGAGTACTGTGGCCTTTTATTGTCAAGTTCCACCTTTCTCCTGCAACATTCAAGTGAGTTGAGTGCAAGGTTGCTTTAAATATCGGGGCTGGAAACAATTCATCGAAGAAGAGCAGGGGAGTTATCCCCAGTGTCGTAGCCAATATTTATCCCTCAATCAACATCTAAAACACATTATCTAGACATTATCACATTGCTGTTTGCGGAAATGTGCTGTGCATCCATTGGCTGCTGCTTTTCCTACTTTACAACAGTGACTAAACTTCAAAAAGTACTTCATTGGCTGTAAAGCACTTTGTGATGTCTTTAAGTTGTGAAAGGCACTATATAAATGCAAGTCTTTCTTTCTTGCTCTTATGGACTCACCGACGTGTGTGTATCTGGGTGCTTATGGGGCATGTGACGGTATACCCTCAGAGTCCGCAACCTCCTATGAGGAGTCGTCTTCCTCCTTTGGCTGGACAGTGGCGGGGGGCACACCTGATGGGCCTGTGGGAGAGTAAAGACATGAATTAGAACTGTTATCATAAAGAGGTATCACTAAATTTTGGGGTTGCTTTCTGTCTTTGAACTGGCATATTTCAGGTTAGAGCTTTATCAACTTTTTACAAAAGAACCAATTCCACTCCAACAACACTTCCACCAGCCTTCAAGTGACGTGTCAATTGCTCCTCTAAACAGCTCAGCTGAAGTGGAGTCATACATGATGTCATTGGACCTGCTCTAGATAATTGGTCAGTATATCTGGAAGTCTGATTCAATTGCAGTGGTTTCGTTAAACATCCACCACAAAACGCACCTCTCCAACTTCTGGGTTCCCGCTGTGATCCACGGCCCCCTCGTTACCATCGAGACTCAAAGGTAAAAATTCAGCCCAGGCAGACTGGAAGAAGGCAGTGGGAGCAGATTGCTGAAGTGGTCACTGCCACTAGTCTTTCCCAGGATTTGAATCCAGTGTCGGAAGAACTTTAATGACCTCACACAAATGGTCAAGTGAGTGAATGCATCTTCAAATTCCATAGCCTACCAACTGCACTACTACCCTCAGCAACTGTTCAATGCACCACACCCTCATCACTCACCTACCAACAATCTCTATCAATCATGACTCATAACTCACAATCATAGCTTCACCTCACCCTCACATGCTTACCACTGTTGCAAGCCTCACACCCACATCTCACACCTTGAACACAATTCTAGCTATTTAACCACACCAGGCACATCACCATATTGCGGGACACTCACTGACAAACTTCCCTTTCTCTTGCAGGAGAAGGTGGCATATAACTGGCATTAACAGGTGGAGGGCAAGCATGGCTCCAGAACCTGACCCAGCTGTCCCAGTTCTGGAAATAATTGGAGTGGCCATCACTGAGGACATGGTTATCAGCAAGGCTGAGAGCTTTGATAATGACGGTATGCTCATACCTAATCCTTCTTCTCACATCCCACTTTCTTCTCATCCCACAATGCCTTCATCCTGCATTAGTCCAGTGTGCCAGCAATCTACCAGCAACCACATCAAACCAGAAGATGGCTGCTCGGAGTCGAGGGCTATCTGCCCTGCACCTGGCTGATGACTGCCCTCCACAACCCCAACACTCTTGCCCAGCACTCATATAATGAGAGCCATGCTGCCACCAGGAACATAATTGAGCAGACCATCAGAGTGCTCAAGCAACGGTTCTGGTGCCTTGACCGCTCAAGACGAACTCCCCAGTACTCAGCAAAGCGGGTGACCCATTTTGTAGTGGCCTGCTGCATGCTTCACAACTGGGCCATCATGAGGGCACAGCCCTTGCCAGCAAAGATTGTGGGACCACCTCAGGAAGAGGACGAAGGAGAGTAGGAGGAGGAGGAGGAGGAGGAGGAAGAAGAAGAAGAAGGGGAAGAGGAGGAGGATGAGGAGGAAGGGAGGAGGCAGGCACAAACTGTCCGTGAACCGACTCATCAGACTCTGATTCTAGTGAATGAAACACCAGGTCCCCATTGCTCACCACATCCTCATCAACTACATCTCCATCATACCATCCCTCTGTCATAGAATATCACAGGGTGCTCCTGGACACAAAACAAAGATTCCAAAAGATATTAAACATTTATCAGAACTCAATTCAACTAATCACCCTTGTGCAATCCCTTCGAGCCTATTATTCGGGTGACCTTTCCCGCTCTGGTGCTCCTACGCAGTGCTCCCACAATTGCTGCAGCATGGCTGGCGGAAGGCTGATGAGTTTCCATGGGAGAGACTTCAGATGGCCTTGCAGGATGACCTCAAACAGTTCAGGATCTAGAAAGCCCGGCAGTAGACTACACCACCACAGCATAGACAGCACAGTCTGGGTTGGCCGGCTGACATGCAGCGGCATATGCAATGGTGGAGTTGCAGTGGTGAGCATAGGAATGCTGTCATCCTGAGAGAGGACTGCAGGTTCCTCCTCCACTAACCCACTGCTACTCCCCTGGAGCGGTGCCTCAGCATTCCTAGCAATCTGTTGGAGGATAGATTACTGGCCTGCTGCAACACCCTGCAAGCTGCTTTCGACAGTGGTAAACCCAGCCACGATGGCAGCAGGCTTAACTTAGGTGGCAGCAAGCTGAGACTGCAGGAGAGCAGTCAACACTTCCACTGTAGTACTGCCTGTGCTGAAATGGCAGTCATGACATCGGCCATCACACGCAGGATAATGGCTGGGTTGCCACGGTCTCTCCTGGAATTGTCCATAATTTCCAGCCTGGAAATCACTGGCTCCAAGCTCTGCGCAAAACCCCGCGCAATGCTGGAGGCGTACTCCTCCATGCTCCTTGATATTGTCAAGATGCCCTTCAGCAGGCTTGCCATAGCACCTTGCAATTCGATGTGCATGCCCATCATCCTTCTTCTGAAGGCCGCCCCATCGAGGTCCTCATCTGAGTCCTGTACAACAGAACTCATGTGCAAACTTGCCCTCCGGAGAGCTGGCCCCCAAGCTACCCATTCCCCCTGGTTTTGCTGCAGCCCATTCGTGCCCGATGCCTCACCATATGCAGGTCCCGCGTATATACTACTGTCTAAATTGCACGCAGTGGCAGTTTCAAAGCTGATGTCTGCGAGTGTCTGATGCAATGACTCTGTGTAGCCGCCTTCTCCTTCACTCTCTCCCAGTGCTTCAGGGACAGGCTCTGTGGCTGGCATTTCTTGGTTATCAAAGGAGAAAGGCTCAAGAGTCAGGTTGTGGCAAGGAAGCAAGATATCCATGCATACAGCATCAGCAGCTTATAAGTGAGAAGAGATTGTGGAATGTGGGGTGGAATTGGGATGTGAGAAAAAGGATTTAGAATGAGCATTCCATTATTGTCACGAAGGGCTTCAACTTTACCTGTTGCCACGGCCTCAATGGCTTCCCCTCCAATGTTGTCAAGCACTTTCCTCCAGTTGGTTAAAGGCCTGTATTGCGGTTTGCCCCTGCCTATCTGCTGCTGCTCCCGGCGATTGTGAGTGACCAAAGCCTGCACAAGAAAGGGAAGTGTGTCCGTGAGTGTGGTGCAATCTGTTTTGGTGATGTGCCTTCCATAGTTGAATAGCTGTCAGTGTGTGCAAGGTATGAGATCTGGGTGTGAGTGTTGTATCAGTGGTAAGATTGTGAGGTCTGAGTGGTGATAGGTAGTGATTATTGGTAGGTGAGTGATGGGGGTGTGGTGCATTGAGCAGTGTGTGAGACTTATAGTGCAGATGGTGGATATGTCTTTTGGTGAAGCCTTCACTCATCTTGACCTGCCATGTGAGGTCACTTCTTGCGGCACAGTATCCATGATCTAGGGACCATACTGATATGCCGTCATATATACAGATGTCTCCTGCCAAAGTCTTTTAGATGTATGGGAAGATGGTTCCTGCCAGTCTGCAGGAAGAGGACAATCCACCTCCTCTCCAAGGCCACCACCAGTGCCTTCAGAGTCACATCTGAGAACCGTCATGCTCTTTCCCTCTGCTGCTCCTCAGCCATCTCTTGCAAGTTCAATAGTGAATCCAAGTGGCACTCCAAATGGAATGACAATGAGGTGCTGCTGCATCAAAGCACCTCCTCTTTAAGTAGTGGAAAAAGCCTAGGCCAAACAATACTTGCAATTAGCCTGCGCCTGATGTTGGCCCACCTGTTAAGCAGTAGGCCAATGAGCAGCGGCTTTAGCACTGAAATCAGCACTGTAATCATGAAAATGAGCACTCAGCACAAAATTTTGTGCTACCTAGACCACTTTGACGCAACGCGCTGAGCCATGACAGCACCCGGTTTCGAGCCATATCCAATTTCTAGGCCATAGACTTTAAACCCATCTTTGGCTGCTTTGCAATTCCTCCCAGTCTAATCCCTTATATTTCTGAACTAGTCTTTATTCTAATGCTGTTTGGCTCGACCAGTCCGCTGCGCCTCTTGCATCTCCTCTCTAATGCTTTATCTTGGTGCCCCTCTGCCTGTCAAATTAGTGTAAACCCTCCCCCACCTTCCCAGCTTTGTTGAGTGCAACCCATCCACCTTGATTAGGTCCCTTATGCCCCAGAACTGATCCCAATGCCTCAGGAATATGAAGCGCTCCCTCTTGCACCATTTCTCCAACCACACGTTAACGTGTCTTGCCTTACTGTTGTTATACTCACTAGCATGTAGCACTGAGAGTAATCCAAACATTTGGGGCCGCAATTGCCCCCTTCCTTAAGGCCTATTACTGCCTCTAAGAGGCTGTAATGGGATGGTAAGTCCTTTCCGACTGGGGGCAGGTGGATGGTCCGACCCTTGCGGAATTGCCCCCGGGTCGGGGACGGTGGAAGTCCGCCTCGCACTGACATCTGCTGACGTGCTCAGTGCGGTGCTGATGACATCGCCCGCCTTCCACCCCACTCCCAACTCGCTTCCACCCCTCTGCCGCCCTGATGATTTCTTTTAAAGAATAGAGGATAATTTCCTTCTATTCTCTGCCCCATCAATTCGGGCGGTAATTCATCACATAATTCGAATTATCCGCCCAAAATGGGGCAGAGGGTAATTTTGGCCCCTTGAGGTCCTGTTTCTTTTACTTCCATCCTAGTTCCTAAAACTCTGTAGGCGCTCAACCCTTTTCCTACCTATGTCATTGGTTCCCTGCAAAATGTTCTGGACTCATTCTGGACTTTATCCTGGCACCAGGGAGGCAACACAACATGCGAGACTCACATTGGCGTTTGCAGAAATGGCTTTCTGTCTCCCGACTATCGAATCCCCTGTGTCCACTGCATTTCTACACTTTAAGAACATAAGAAATAGGAGCAGGATTAGGCCATTTGGCCCATCAAACCTACTCTGCCATTCAATAAAGATTATGGCTGATCTGATCATGGATTCAGTTTCACTTCTCTGCCCGCTCCCCATAACCCTTTACTCACTTATCGCTCAGAAATCTATCTATCTCTATCTTAAATATATTCAAAGACCCAGCCTCCACAGCACTCTGGGGCAGAGAATTCTGTTTATGCCTCTATGCAGTCATTACCCCACAGTGTCGTGGATGTACTCTAGACTGCACTCCCCCGAGGTGTTGTCACTCTCACGCGTATTCAGCACTGAAAACCGATTGGAGAGTGACACATTCCCAGAGGATTCCTGCACTGCCTACCTCTTCCTACCCTGCCAGATGGGCACCTACTTACTATCCTACTGAATTTTCTGTAGCTGCAGGGTGACCACCTACTGGAACATGCACTCCAGGGAATTTTCAGCATCCCGTATGCCTTGCATTGATTCCAACCGTGCTCAAGCTCAGAAACCTTGAGCTTGTGTTCAAGCAACTGGAGGCAGTTCCTGCATATGTGATTATCTAGGACACGTGAAGCGTCCTGGAGTTCCCACAGAAATTGAAGGCCACGGGTCTCAGCTGGCCCATTATTTTGCTTAAAAGTCTATCTACTTATGTTATATATATGTTTTTAGTTTCGTATCTCCTTACTCCTATTTATTATTTATGTATACCAGATTGCAATTCAATGCAATTTAATGTTGGCATCCTCTACTTAGTTAATATAAATGTTATCCCCTATATCTAATTAATTGCTCTGACTATTTATATATTTACTTATTTACTGTTGCCCCTTAGTTTAAATTACTTAGCACCTCCTTCCCCCTCTGCACCGAATTCTCGTCGTCACTTGTTTAGAAAGCGACTCCATTTGGCAGATTCACCCAACTCCCATCCAGCTCTGTGCTCACAGCTCACAAATAGGCCTGACTCCAGTGTCAGCTTTTAGTCAAACTTACTATTCCCTTCCCCTGTCAAAAGAACAGAGGCCACCAGCTTAATTTGGCAATGACCCCTGCTGAGTTTAGATGAAGAGTTGACATGGTAGCAATGATTGTGAATGATCATTGGAATGTCACACTCTTTCATTGTCCACAACACCTGGTTCAGACAACCCATCTGAAACCTAATTTATACTGTCAGTCCTGCTGTCTTGTGACCTTAACTCCTTGAGAGCTAGGTTTAGCTCAACAGCAGCATATTTCACCAAGGTCCCCATGTGGCAACATAGTTTGAAAACCTGAAATGTGACAGAGACATTACTTTCTTCCACAATTGGTTACATATAGAATTAAGGAAGAAAATATTTAAGTTGTGTTGATGGTTTCTGTGAGTCACAGTTCCGAGTGTTTGTTTAGTTTTGTACCTGAAAAAGTTTACATATGAAAAATAAGCTGCTAAAATCCATTTTTAAAACCTTTTCTATTTTCCTCTAAGAAGCTTTCTCTGCCACACCTGTCTATTGTCTTATGTGAAGGTTTACATTCTACAATACTGTTTGATGCTTCTTTGAGTTAAACCGTTGGATTCTCTCCTGTGATCCCACCTGAAATAGGGAGGATAGCGGCAGAGAATGAGACAAACTGAGACCGTGTGGCCTACCTCAGCCACCCAACCTCAATCTCCCTCCTCTGTTGGCTATCATTTCCCAGCCACTGTTGGCAGATGCTGGCAGGGGGTGGGTCCATGGGTCCCAGGTTACCAAACCTCTCATCTCATCTCCTCTCAGGATTCAGGTGTTAGTTGTAAAACATTTGAGCTTCCCTTTCACAATATATGATGTCATTTGAACTCCTTGATCAGATTACTGCCCCAGTAATTACTGCCAGGTGTCCATTATCATTTATATACACAACATGCATGTTAAACATTTCTTAGTGAACCAAGGCTATCCACCAATAGGACAATGGGACTGTCATTAGGTGTAAGGTAACATTACAAGAGATTTCTTGGCCTTGTCCACTTGACTTGATAACATGAGTGCTAAATTATCATTGAAGTTATTGATAGTTTGACAACAAACAAAGGTAGTATAAATATATAGTGAAGATAAAGTTTCACTTGGCTGTACGGATTAGCATAAGGGAAGTGTACTCAAGCAGCATTAAATGGAAATCGGGGATGAAAAGAGATAGGCAGAGCTTGTAAAATGAGTTTCCAATTACAGCAGATTGATTAAGAGTGGTGATAAGCTCATTATCACAGTGTAATAAATTATCAAAGCATCAAAATGAAAGACTGCAAGCTCTTTTAAGTGGTATACAGTCTTGAACTTCTTTGCCATTGTTACCTGCTTTACGTGATAGCTGCTGATCCTGTTTTGGATTTAGAGCTGTTCTGACACAATGTGCTAAATGGTGTGAATTTACTAGGCTATTAGTGCAGAGAATTAACGCACACCCTGTACTGCAAGGTTGCTAGTTTGACTTTTGACAAAGTGATTGGGATCAGATTTGTGTCCAGACGCCAGCAAATGTCTCCCATGCTGTTGTGTCCAGCTGTAGAGCACGCTGCCTGTATTGGAAGATTAGCACGGCACAGAGCTCACGCTTGTTATAGTTTATGGGAGGAAGTAAATTAAGGTTGCCAACCCTCCCGACTGCCCAGAAGTCTCCCAGCATTGATGTTTGATCAATAAGTGCTGCTGCTTGCGACCCAGTAGAAAAATTACATCTAATCATAGCTCCAGCTATTAAAATAGCATTTTACGCAATGTCACTCCTGGTATTTCCCTGGCGTTGGCATCCTTCTTCATCTAACTCTATCAGCATAACCCTATATTCCTTTTTCTCTCATATGCTTACCTGGCCTCCCTTTAAATGTATTTATACTATTCACCTCAACCACTCCCTGTGGTAGCGAGTTCCACATTCTTGCCACTCTCTGAGCAAAGAAGTTTCTTCTGAATTCCCTATTTGATTTTGTGGTGACCATCTTGTATTGATCACCTCCAGTATTGCTTCTCCCCACAAGTGGAAACACACTCTCTGGGCTGGAAATTCAGTACCTTAGCATCTCCTGTTAGCACCCCGTCTGGCACTGATCACGCCAGAAAAAGCAGGCGTTCATACCTGGGATTCCCGCTCCCAGGTCGCTATTTAAAGGGATCAGCGGCTGTCATTGGGAGGTCAGATTCATTGCTGGCTTGCCAGATAGCATTTTGACTGCTTTCACATTTTTTACATCCTTTGTCGCTGCTCTTACAGTTTCTTCACTTGTATTTCTCTGAACACTTACAGCTGCTCTTTTCTCTCATTTGTAGGTGCTCTGCTGGCACTCCACCTTGCCGTCCGGCAACAACAGAGGTGGTGGCTGCAGAGACAGATCATGCCAAATGGGCCCAGAGGCAGGAGGAGGGCCCACAGACCTCGCAACAGCAGGTCTTACCTGCCCAGGGTTTTCCGGGAGCAGTTTTCATACATTCAACTCTCAGAGGAGCAGTGCCTTAGAAGGCTCCGCTTCAGCAAGGAGGTGGTCACAGAGCTGTGCCTCCTGCTGCAGCCAGACCTCCAGCCTCATGTCAGGACCAGGACTTCTCGCTCAGCAGCTGTTAAGGTCAGAGTAGCTCTCAATTGTACGCTAGTGGCTCCTTCCAGGTTACAGCAGGGGATATAGAAAACATTTCACAGTTTGCCGTCCATTGCTGCATCCAGGAGGTAGCAGACACTCTGTACAGCAGGAGAAGGGAGCATATCTCATTCAGCATGACCAGGGAGAAATGGGAGAAATGCGCATGTGGGTGTGCAAGGAAAGCGGGCTACCCCATGGTTCAAGGCATGATTGACTGCACTGGCATTGCAGGTACCTCATCACAATGCAGAGGTATTCCGTAACCGCAAAGGCCACCACTCTCTGAATGTTCAGTTGGTGTGCGACCACAGGCAGCTCATCCTCGCTGTCAATGCCCACTATCCTGGCAGTACCCACGATTCATCCATCCTGTGACAGACCACTGTCCCAGCACTCTTCCAAGCATCACATAAAGCTCACGGCTGGCTGCTCGGCAACAAGGGTTATGCACTCGCCACCTGGCTGATGGCACCCCTTTGCGACCCCAACTCACCTGCTCAGTGTGCATAAAATGAGAGCCATGCCATTTCCAGGAACGTCATCGAGCAGACTATCGGAGTGCTGAAACAACAGTTCCCACTGCCTTGACCGCTGTGGAGGAGCCCTGCGGTACTCCCCTGATCGAGTCTCCCTTTTCATCATTGTAAGCTGCATGCTGCACAAACTGGCCATTTTGAGGGCCCATTCCTGGCCACCAGTGATTACTGGTTCAGTTCAGGTGGAGGAAGAGGGCGAGGATGGGCACGAGACGGAGGATGAGGATAAAGAGCAGGAGGAGAATGAAGAGGATGATGAGGAGCAGCAGCAACGGAGGAGGGAGCCTTTCATAAGAAAAAGGAAGTAGCAGCAAGAGTAGGCCATTTGGCCCCTCGAGCCTGCTCCGCCATTTAATAAGATCATGGCTGATCTGATCTTAGTCTCAATTCCACTTTCCTGCCCGCCCCCATAACCCTTTACTCCCTTATTGTTCAAAAATCTGTCTATTGCCACCTTAAATGACCCAGTCTCCACAGCTGTCTGGGGCAGAGAATTCCAAAGATTCACAAACCTCTGAGAGAAGAATTTCCTCCTCATTTCCGTTTTAAATGGGCGACCCCTTATTCTGAAATTATGCCCCCTATTTCTCGATTTGTCCACAAGGGGAAACATCCTCTCTATATCTAACCTCACAAGCCCCCTCAGAATCTTATTCGTTTCAATAAGATCACCTCTCATTCTTCTAAACTCCAATGTGTATAGGTTCAACCTAAGCTAACTATTTTTCACTTTGATTAGTACTATTTTGGCTGAAGAAATATGATCTATTTTATTCGCTCAGCACCTGGCATTAAATGGCCTACTATGCATCCAATATGGTGGGCAGGAATCATTCACACATTTTCGGTCAGAAGTGTGGTGCCCGCTATATTGGATAAGGCAGATATGATGGCGACACAAGCGCACATCGAGAACATTTTAAGTGCAGAATAATTTATTCAAATTATGGTAATTCATGACTTGCAAGGCCTATCTTTGATTTTGAATGCCCCAGCGCTTCACATGCCATGTACTGAACTCACACATGGTATTAATCGACAGGAAAGCCAGAGACCCCATATTAGAAGAACACGGGCTGCATCCCCCCACCCCCCACCCCAATTACTGATCCCCCAACCCGGGAATCAATCGCCCCAACTTTGCTACCAATTCTCCCGACCTTGCTACCAATTCTCCCGACCCAACCACCATTCATCGTCCCCCACCTCTGCCTCCTCCATCCAATACTATCTCCTGCCTGGAAAACAATAGCTGCCCCAACCAACGATTGGCCATCCCTTTGGTCACCAATTTCAGACCCCCCCCCTCCCCGATCCGGCCTGACCGGCCACTGATTGCCCCCTCCCCCAGCTCCAGGCCCCATTGCTCACCCTTCCTCACTTACCTGAGGAGCACTGCAATGCCAGCGCTGGTCTGATCTTTAGCTGCAATTCACCAATAGCTCTGCTCAGCTTGCTAGCTCCATTAACATGAGACCTGAAGCCCAAAAACAGGGGTGCCTTGTGCCTCACCACCCAGTTTGTGCCTTGTGCCCCTTGTCCCCAATTTTTGAGGCCCATATGTTTAAATGGGTTTGCAATAAATCTCATTCTTTTTGATCATAAACCTCAGTCCCAACATTTCATTGATCTTAGAATGATAGACTTTCTATTTAGCATCCACGGCCATGGGATGCTGCAGAATGAAAGACAGGCAAAAGTCAACAGTTTTCTTTTTAACCTAAGTATAACTTGTAGAAGTGTCTGAAGGTAAGAAATGTTTTTGCCATGCGCTGCATTTAGCCAGAGGGTAAATAAATAATTACCTGTTCACTATTTCACCCCGATTATCTTTCACTTGGGGAGTAATATTGAGTTTTTTAAACATTGAGGGCATATTGTTAGAAATAATTAATGAATATAAAATGGATTCAGCTTTCTTTGTTGGTATAGTAATGCAAACTAATGTCTCCTGCTGCACAGTGATCGGAACAAAAAAAGAGGCATAAATAAAGAAAGTGAAGCAGGAGGTGCAACAGTGTAGCTTCTATAGACTACCCCCACCAGTGACTTCTTCCTCTTATTATTTCTTATCTCCACCCAAACTGATTCTACATCTTGATTTTCTGAGCCAATATCATTTCTCACTAATGCACCCCTGTGCTCACTGACCTGCATTTGCTCCCGGTCCACCAATGCCTCAAATTTAAAATTCTCATCCTTGTGTTCAAATCCCTCCATGGCCTCCCGATCTCTGTAACCTCCTCAAGCCCTACTTCCTGCCGGGAACTCTACGTTCCTCCAATTCTGGCCTCTTGTGCATCCCCCAACTTCCTTTGCCCTACGATTTTCAATCATGCCTTCAGCTGTCTAAGACCTAAGCTCTGGAATACTCTCCATAACGCTCTCCATCTCTTTGAAGACTCCCCTTAAAACCTATCTTTTTTCCAAGCTTTTGGCCACCTGTCCGAATGTCTCCTTCTTTGACTATTGTCATTTTTTTTGTCTGACTTTCAAGAAAGACTTGCATTTATATGGTGTTTTTCATGACCACCAGACATCTCAAAGCAATTTACAACCAATGAAGTACTTTTGGAGTGTAGTCACTGTTGTAATATGGGAATCGCAGCAGCCAAATTGCATACAGCAAGCCCACAAACTGCAATGTGATAATGACCAGATAATCTATTTTTTTTATATTGGTTGAGGGATAAATATTGGCCAGGGCACCGGGGATATCTCCCCTGCTGTTCTTCGAAATAATGCCTTGGGATCTTTTACATCCACCTGGGAGAGCAGACGGGGCCTCGGTTTAACGTCTCATACAAAAGACAGCACCACCGACAGTGCAGCACTCCCTCGGAGCTACACTGGAGTGTCAACCTGGACTATGCTCCTGTGAAGCACCTTGGTGTGTTTTACTGAGTTAAAGGCACTATATAAATGCAAGTTGTTGTTGATCAAGTGTTATGTGATCAGGTGTCATGAGATCAAGTGTCATGAGATCAAATGTAATGTGCTTGTAATTCATATGATCAAATCTCCAGGAATATGTCTAACTAGAGTTGGCAGCCCTAAGGTTTGTGTAAGCAAACTTTGACAAAAATTTTAATTCATGTCAAGAGATGAAAACAATGATTGATTTATGTGGTATACAGGGCCAGCACTATGCTGTATTGAGAACTGTAGTTTTTCAGCTTTCAGCAGACTTACTGGCCGACATTTATCTAACAAAATGATAGTCAGATTTGAAACCACGGTCTAGGCTGGTTAAGCAATCCAGGAGCTGTCCCCCAAGTTCTCAAAAATTGTTAGAATTACATCACCAATCCATCATCATCGATAAAGAGAAAAGGCATGTTAGCATTTCAAATATAAATCTTGCATCAGATTTGATAGTAGTCAATAAAAAGAAAAACCCCACAAATGTTCAAAATCTGAAATGAAAACAAAAGTGCTGGAAATACACAGCATGTCTGACAGCGCCGGTAAAGAGTTAAGACAGATGGGGGTGAATTGGCCAAGGGTAGGGACACAAAACAGGTGATATTGCCTTGGCACCTGTTATATGCCCACCCGATAATCCGTTCCGTTGATTCGGGCATGTCCTATAATGTGTGGGAAAAGGGATTCCGCCTGTTTTGCATCTCCGCACAAGTCAAATTTTGCCCCCAGGTTAACATTTCAGATGTAGCCTTCAAGGATCTATAGTCAAAGCAGTAATCTGTCTTTTATTGTTAGAGATACTGACTTGCTTGAAGGTTACCAATGCTGACTGGGTTGGTTGGCAAAATGTCGAGTGGAAGGATCCAACTGTTGGAAAGGTGTCATGTATATATGCTTGGGTTTACTAGCCACCAGGTGGCGCCACTATCGGAGGTCATTGGGCAGCCCAGATATAAAAGGCCAGCCACCTTATAATGTGATCACTTTGGGCGCTAATAAAATAGAGCCAGGTTTGTACCTGTTCGGAATTTACAGCATTCAGTCTATTGAGTTATTGCATAATCAACATTTGTCGATAAGGTAACAAGAACTTTCACGTGCAAAAATGAGCATAACTGGAATTCTGGAGCGATTCGTGCAGAGAGAAGATTGGGCAGACTTTGTAGCCCGCTTGAAACAGTACTTCATGGCCAACAAAATGGAGAAAGAGGCAGACGAAGTTCGGCGCCAGGCGGTCCTCCTCACGGTTTGCGGTCTGAAAATCTATTGACTCATAAAGAATCTCCTCTCGCCCTTAAGTCCAATGGACAAGGACAATGAAACATTGTGTGCTCTGGTACGTGACCAGCTCAAATCAGATGAAGGTATCATCATCTCAAGATAGCGATTCTATACGCACGGTCGTTCTGAGGGCCAGGATGTATCGGAATTCGTTTGCAGACCTAAGACGTCTAGCTGGACCGTGTAAGTTTAAAACTGCATTGGCAGACATGCCGCGGGACTTCTTTGTAATCGGCATCAACCACGAGGGGATTCTGCGTAAGCTACTGGCGGTGGAGATGCTGGATTTGAGCAAGATCATCACGATTGCCCAATCATGCATGACAACGGACAAAAGCTTAAAGCAGATATCATTGAAAAATTGGAACTCGGAATGTACTGTAAAGAAGATAGTATTGTTGTTTGGCAGAGCTGCATATGGCAGGGCCTACCCGACTGCATATGCGAACCTGTGGCTGCCCAAAGTCCGCCAACGGGAATGAATCCGATATCACCGTGTTGGCGTTGTGGGGGAAATCATCGGCATCATCAGTGTCGGTTTAAACATTATATTTATAAAGGCCTTTCGAGAGTGGGGCATCTCCAGTGCATATGTCCGGAACTGTACAAGGGTGCTGCGACACACCACATGGAGGATGATGACCAGTCTAGCGTGGATCCGGATATGCAATCCAAGATACCAGAGGAGGAAGTGTATGGACTGTATTCATTCCTAACAAAGAACCAACTGATAGTGATTAATGTAAAACTTAATGGTGTGCCAGTATTGATGGAATTGGACACGGGTGCTAGTCAATCAATAATGAGCCAGAGGACATTCGACAGGCTGTGGGATACTAAGGCTGTGAGGCCTAAGCTGAGTCCAGTCAATGCCAAGTTGCGTACGGACACTAAACTCATAACGGTGATTGGCAGTGCAGTAATCAAGATGTCGTATGATGGTGCGGTTCACGATTTACTGTTATGGATTGTTCCAGGCAATGGTCCAACTCTGTTCGGCAAGAACTGGGTGGAAAAAATCAAATTGAACTGGAACGAGATCAAAGCGTTGTCGTCGGAGGAGGATACTCCATGTGCTCAAGTGCTGAGCAAGTTCCCCTCGCTGTTTGAACCAGGCATCGGCAATTTCACGGGAGCCAAGGTGCAAGACCCGTCCATCATAAAGCTCGGGCAGTTCCGTACATGATTAGGGAGAAGGTCGAAATCGAACTGGACAGACTCCAGCATGAAGGGATCATATCATGGTCGAATTCAACAAAATAGGCCAGCCCCATTGTTCCCGTGTTGAAAAGTGATGGCACTGTCAGGATTTGTGGAGACAACAAGGTTACGATCAATAGAGTTTTGAAACAGGATCAATACCCGATACCGAAGGATAATGACCTGTTTGCAACGCTAGCCGGGAGGGAATTCGTTCACTAAACTGGATCTGACGTCGGCCTACATGACACAGGAGCTGGTCAACATGTCGAAAAAACTTACGTGCATCAACACTCATAAAGGATTGTTTATCTACAACAGGTGCCCTTTTGGAATTTGCTCAGCTGCAGCCATATTTCAGAGGAACATGGAGAGTCTACTGAAGTCCGTCCCCAGAGCCATCATGTTCCAAGATGACATACTGGTCACAGGTCATGACTCCGCCAAACATTTGACCAACCTGGAAGAGGTTCTACATCGTCTGGACAAAGTGGGATTCGGACTGAAACGTTCGAAGTACATCTTCATGGCACCGAAAGTCGAATTCCTCGGGAGGAAAATTGCTGCTGATGGTATCAAGCCTACAGACTCGAAAACCAAGGCCATCAAAAATGTACCCAAGCCTCAGAATGTGACGGAGCTGCATTTGTTCCTTGGTCTACTCAACTACTTCAGTAATTTCTTACCGAGATTGAGCACCTTATTAGAACCACTGCACATGCTCCTAAGAAAAGGCGACAACTGGGTTTGGGGTGCGTCTCAAGACAGAGCTTTTGAGAAAGCTATTAATCTGCTTTACTCTAACAAGCTGCTGGTCCATGTAAGCATCTAGTATTGGCCTGTGATGCTTCGTCATATGGAGTTGGTTGCGTGCTACAACAAGCTCATCATCATCATAGGCAGTCCCTCGGGATCGAGGAAGACTTACTTCCAATCTTAGCATGAGTTCTTAGGTGGTTGTACAGTCCAATACGAGAACCACAGTTTCTGTCACAGGTGGGACATATAGTCATTGAGGGAAAGGGCAGGGAGCCTGGTTTGCCGCACGCTCCTTCCGCTGCCTGCGCTTGATTTCTGCATGCTCTCGGCGACGATACTCGAGGAGCTCAGCGCCCTCCCGAATGCACTTCCTCCACTTAGGGTGGTCTATGGCCAAAGACTTCCAGGTGTCAGTGGGGATGTCACACTTTATCAGGGAGGCTTTAATGAGTCGGGCAAATTACAACCTGTTGCATATGCTTCAAAAAGTTTGCGAAAGTTGGAAAGAGCCTACAGTATGGTAGAGAAAGAAGCACTAGCCTGAGAGTATTGGGTTAAAAAGATGCATCAGTACCTGTTTGGTCTTCAGTTTGAACTGAAAATAGATCACAAGCCACTCATTTAATTGTTTTCAGAAAACAAAGGTATCAATACCAATGCATCGTCCCACATCCAGAGGTGGGCGCTGACATTATCTGCTGATGATTATGTCATTCGCCATAGACCTGGCACTGAGAATTGTGCTGATGCATTGAGCCATCTGCTTTTGCCCACACCGGAGGTGGAAACGCCACAACCAGCAGACCTATTGTTAGTCATGGATGCTTTTGAAAGTGAAGGAACCCCTTTCACGGCCCAACAAGTTAAGACCTGGATCAGCCGGGACCCGATATTATCGGTTGTGATACGTTGTATCCTTAGTAGTGATTGGTCTGCCATACCCAAGCAAATGTGTGAGGAGACCAAATCTTACATCCATCGCAAAGACGAACTATCCATTCAATCAGATTGTATACTGTGGGGTAATCGTGTTGTTATGCCCAAGAAAGGCAGAGAGAAATTTGTGCATGATCTACATAGCATGCATCCCAGTATTGTCATGATGAAAGCCATTGCCAGGTCTCATGTATGATGGCTTCGAATTGACTCTGATCTGGAATCATATGTGCATCAGTGCAATACTTGCATGCAGCTTAGTAAAGCACCAGTGGAATCGCCGCTGAGTCTATGGCTGTGTCCATCTAAACCATGGTCCAGTATCCACATCGACTTTGCAGGTCCCTTCCGGGCAAAGATGTTCTTAGTTGTGGTGGATGCTTATTCCAGGTGGATAGAGTGTATAATCATGTCATCCAGCACATCCGCAGCTACCATTGAGAGTCTTTGTGTCATGTTTGCTACGCATGGTCTGCCTGACATCATTGTAAGCGACAATGGATCTTGCTTCACCAGTATGGAATTTCAAGAGTTCATGAAACTCAATAGTATCAAACGTGTGAGGACAGCACCATTCAAACCCGCATCCAATGGACAAGCAGAGCGTGCGGTCCAAATCATCAAGCAGAGTATGAAACGTGTAACTCAAGGTTCACTGCAAACTTGCTTGTCACGCATATTGTTTAGTTACAGGACAAAACCCCATACGCTTATCGGGGTCTCCCCTGCTGAACTATTGATGAAAAGAGGTCTCAAGATCAGGCTCCCTCTTGTCCACCCTGACATGAATAATCGTGTCGAATACCGTCGTCAAAGTCAGCAAGGGTATCATGATCGCGCTACTGTGTCATGCGATATTTCTATCAATGATCCTGTATTAGGACTGAATTATGGTCAAGGTTCCAAATGGATTACCGGTACTGTTTCGGCCAAGGAGGGTAACAGAGTGTTTATCGTTAAGCTCAAGAATGGACAGACATGCAGGAAACATGTCGATCAGATAAAGCTGCGGCACACAGATGAACCGGAACAGTCTGAGGAAGACACAATCAGTGACCAACCAACCTACCCTCAGTCATCAGAGGACTCCACTGTCATCAATGAATCTGGACTTTCAATCACTGACATGGTCAATGAATCTGGACTTTCAATCCCTGATGTGGTCATTGCCACACCCATCATATCAGCTACCCAGTCCCCAGTCATAACTGACTCAGAACACTCGCCCAACGCTGGAGTTGAACTGAGACGTTTAACTCGGGAGCAGAAAGCCCCGGACCGTCTCAATTTCTAAAAAGACCGTTACTAATATCTTAAAGGGGGATATTGTCATGTATGTATGCTTGGGTTTACGAGCCACCAGATAACGCCACTGTCGGAGGTCATTGGACTGTGTGCACATGTGTGCGGCCCAGTTTTAAAAGGCTAGCCATCTTGTAATGTAATCACTTTGGGCCCGAATAAAGTAGTGCCAGGTTTGTACCTGTTCGGAGTTTACAGTATTCAGTCTATTGAGTTATTGCAGACACAACAGAAGGGGAGCAGACTCGCAATGGTTTCATCTCAAGTCATACTTCAACAGTACCTACTGGCTGCCCTCACAGCAGCACGGAAAAGGTCATGGAGATATTTATGCTTGCTTGCCTATCTTCTTAGCTTGAGTTAAAAGTACCTAAGCTATGGAAGAACCAGGGATTAAGTTATTTTTAATAATAGCTTGATTAGAAATTCAGCAATGAGGCCACCAGTAAACAGATCATATAGACTCTGAGATAAAACCACCATCAATCTCTTATTTTACTGCTGTGCCTTCATTTAAAGGCACTGACTACCATAATAATAGTAAAACTAGAAGTGGAGATTTAATTGCTTTCATATATGAACCACCGTCTATATTAACTGCTGTATAATCTGTAAAGCATGCACTCCCATGTTCCGCCACCAGGGACGCATCCCCTGAAGTCCCAAGCGATCCTAGCATCCCTTGGGAGCACTGTATATAAGCCGGCCCCGAAGGCCTGTTCCTCACTCTGGAATATCTTAAAAAAGACTGAGGTCACTGTTACTTCAACCTTCCTGTGTGCAGTCTCATCTGTGTTAGGCACACAATACCTGGCGACGAGGATACGAATCCAATGCAAAGGTGCAGCAAACTGTGGGCGTCCTGGAGAAAAAATCTCGGAGGGTGAGGACTGGGAAGCCTATATTGAATGGCTAGACCAGTATTTTGTAGCCAACGAGCTGGACAGAGAAGGAAGCGCTGCAAAAAGGAGAGCGGTCCTCCTCACAGTCTGCGGGGCACCGACCGACAGCCTCATGAAGAATCTTCTGGCTCCAGTGAAACCCACAGATAAGTCGTATGAGGAGCTGTGTACACTGGTTCGGGAGCATCTTAACCCGAGAGAGAGCGTGCTGATGGCGAAGTATCGGTTCTACACATGCCAGCGATCTGAAGGTCAGGAGGTGGCGAGCTATGTCGCCGAGCTAAGGCAACTTGCAGGACAATGTAAGTTTGATGGCTACCTGGAGCAGATGCTCAGCGACTTTTCTGTACTGGGCATTGGCCACGAGACCATCCTACGAAAACTTTTGACTGTAGAGACACCGACCCTCAGTAAGGCCATTGCGATAGCACAGGCATTTATGTCCACCAGTGATAATACCAAACAAATCTCTCAGCACACAAGTGCTAGCAATGTTCATAAATTAACTGGAACTGTCTTTGCGAGCAGAAATGTACAGGGCCGAAACCACAAGTCTGCAACTGCCAACAGGCCTCAGGTGACCCAGATGACTCAGAGTCCGCAACAAAGGATGAATGCAAGGCAATTCACACCTTGTTGGCGTTGTGGAGGGTTCCATTCAGCATATTCATGCCGCTTCAAAGGGAATGTTTGCAAGAGCTGTGGAACAATGGGGCACCTCCAACGAGCTTGCAACTCGAACCTGCTAACCACCACGTGGCAGAGGAAGATTGGTCCATGGTGGATCAAAGCAATTTCGAGCCTGAGAGAGAGGAGGCAGATGCTGAAGTACATGGGGTGCACACATTTTCGACGAAATGTCCATCTATAATGCTAAATGTAAAATTGAATGGCTTACCCATAGCCATGGAACTAGACACTGGCGCTAGCCAATCCATCATGAGTAAAAAGATGTTTGAGAGACTGTGGTGCAAAAAGGCACAGACGAGCCCTGAGCCTCATCCACACGAAACTGAGAACGTATACCAAAGAGCTCATCTGTCCTGGGCAGCGCCATGGTCAAGGTCACCTATGAGGGCACGGTGCACAAACTGCCACTCTGGATTGTCCCGGGCGTTGGCCCCACACTGCTTGGAAGGAGCTGGCTCGGCAAAATCCGCTGGAACTGGGATGACGTCCGAGCACTAACACATGTCAATGAGGCCTCATGTACCCAGGTTCTTAACAAATTTCCTTCCCTTTTTGAGCCAGGCATTGGAAACATTTCCGGGGAAAAGGTGCAGATCCACTTGGTCCCAGAGGCATGACCCATTTACCAAAAGGCGCGAGCGGTACCTCACATGATGAGGAAGAGAGTGGAAATCGAACTGGACAGTCTGCAATGCGAGGGCATCATCTCCCCAGTGGAATTTAGTGAGTGGGCCAGCCCGATTGTTCCAGTACTCAAAAGTGATGGCACGGTCAGGATTTGCGGCGATTATAAAGTAACTATTAATCGTTTCTCACTACAGGACCAATACCCGCTACCAAAAGCAGGCGATTTATTTGCGACGCTGGCATGATGCAAGACGTTCACCAAGCTCGACCTGACTTCGGCCTACATGACGCAGAAGCTGGAGGAGTCTTCGAAGGGCCTCACCTGCATCAACACACACAAGGGACTGTTCATCTACAACAGATGCCCGTTTGGAATTCGGTCGGCTTCAGCGATCTTCCAGAGAAACAAGGAGAGCCTACTCAAGTTGGTACCACGCACGGTGGTTTTTCAGGATGACATATTGGTCACAGGTCGGGATACCGTCGAGCACCTACAAAACCTGGAGGAGGTCCTCCAGTGACGGGATCACGTAGGGCTGCGGCTGAAGAGGTCGAAATGCGTCTTCATCATAACAGAAGTGGAGTTTTGGGGAGAAAGATCGCGGCGGACAGCATTCGGCCCACAGACACCAAGACAGAGGCTATCAGGAACGCGCCCAGGCCACAGAACATCACGGAGCTGCGGTCGTTCCTGGGACTCGTCAACTATGTTGGTAACTTCCAAATGGGGTTAAGCACCCTCTTAGAGCACCTACATGTGTTATTGCATAAAGGTGTGAACTGGGGATAGGGACAAAACCAAGTAATTGCTTTTGAGAAAGCCAGAAACATTTTATGCTCCAACAAGCTGCTTGTATTGTATAACCCGTGTAAAAGACTTGTGCTAGCATGTGATGCGTCGTCGTACGGAGTCGGGTGTGTATTACAACAAGCTAACGTTGCAGGGAAGTTGCAACCTGTCGCCTATGCCTCCAGGAGCTTCTCTAAGGCCGAGATGGCCTACAGCATGATTGAGAAAGAGGCATTAGCGTGTGTATTCGGGGTAAAGAAAATGCATCAGTACCTGTTTGGCCTCAAATTTGAGCTGGAAACCGATCACAAGCACCCTCATATCCCGGTTCGCTGAAAACAAGGGGATAAGTACTAATGCCTCAGCCCGCATACAAAGTTGGGCACTTGCGCTATCACTATACTATCCGCCACAGGCCAGGCACCGAGAACTGTGCGGATGCTCTCAGTCGGCTACCATTGCCCACCAAGGGGGTGGAAATGGCGCAGCCTGCAAACTTGTTGATGGTCATGGAAGCATTTGAAAATGATAAATCACCTGTCAAGGCCCGCCAAATTAGGACTTAGACCAGCCACGATCCTCTGCTGTCTCTAGTAAAAAACTGTGCACTCCATGGGAGCTGGGCCAGCATCCCAGTTGAAATGCAAGAGCTAATCAAACCATTCCAGCGGCAAAAGGATGAGCTGTCCATTCAGGCAGACTGCCTGTTGTGGGGTAACCTCAGGGAGACATTCATCTCGGATCTCCACAGCATACAACCAAGTATAGTAGTGATGAAAGCGATAGCCAGATCGCACGTGTGGTGGCCCGGTATCGATTCTGACTTAGAGTCCTGTGTACGGCAATGCCGCGTGTGTGCTCAGTTGAGCAACGCGCACAGAGAGGCACCACTAAGTTTGTGGTCCTGGCCCTCCAGACCATGGTCGAGGATCCATGTCGACTATCTGGGCCCGTTTCTCGGTACAATGTTCCTGGTGGTGGTGGATGCTTTTTCAAAATGGATTGAATGTGAAATAATATCTGGAAGCACCGCCACCGCCACCATTGAAAGCCTGAGGGCCAAGTTTCCCACCCACGGCCTGCCTGACATACTGGTCAGTGACAACGGGCCATGTTTCACCAGTGCCGAATTTAAAGAATTCATGACCCGCAATGGGATCAAACATGTCACCTCGACCCCGTTTAAACCAGCCTCCAATGGACAGGCAGAGCGGGCAGTACAAACAATCAAACAAAGCCTTAAACGAGTCACAAAAGGCTCACTCCAAACCCGCCTGTCCCGAGTACTGCTCAGCTACTGCACGAGACCCCACTCACTCACAGGGGTGCCCCCAGCTGAGCTACTCATGAAAAGGACACTTAAAACTAGACTCTCGCTGGTTCACCCCAACCTGCATGATCAGGTAGAGAGCAGGCGGCAGCAACAAAATGTAAACGATGGTCGCACCACTGTGTCACGGGAAATTGATCTGAATGGTCCTATGTATGTGCTAAACTATGGACATGGTCCCAAGTGGATCGCGGGCACGGTGATAGCGAAAGAAGGGAGTAGGGTGTTTGTAGTCAAACTAGACAATGGACAAACTTTCAGAAAGCACCTGGATCAAACGAGGCTGCGGTTCACAGACTGCCCTGAACAACCCACAGCAGACACCACCTTTTTCGAGCCCACAACACACACCCAAAGAATCAACTACACCACCCCGGACCAGGAAATTGAACCCATCACGCCCAACAGCCCAGCAAGGCCAGGCTCACCCAGCAGCCCTGCAGGGCCAACAACATGCCAGCCCAGCGAGGGCACAGCCAACACACCAGAACAGACATTTGTACCGAGGCGGTCCACCAGGGAAAGAAAGGCTCCTGACCACCTCACCTTGTAAATAGTTTTCACTTTGACTTTGGAGGGGAGTGATGTTGTGTATCTGTAAATCATGCACTCCCATGTTTCGCCACCGGGGGCGCATCCCTTGAAGTCCCAAGTGATTCCAGCATCCCTTGGGAGCACTGTATATAAGCCGGCCCCTAAGGTCTGTTCCTCACTCTGGAGTGTCTTAATAAAGACTGAGGTCACTGTTAATTTAACCTCCCTGTGTGCAGTCTCATCTGTGTTAGGAACACAATATTAACGACTTGGAAGAAGGAAATGAGTGAAAAGTAGACAAGTTAGCTGATGATACAAAGATGGGAGAAAAAGCAATGTGTGAGGAGGACACAAAAAAATCTGCAAGAAGACATAGACAGACTAAGTGAGCGGGCAAGAATTTGGCAGATGGAGTATAATGTTGGAAAGTGTGAGATCATGCACTTTAGCAGAAAAAATCAAAGAGCAAGTTATTATTTAAATGGAGAAAGATTGCAAACTGCCGCAGTACAGCGGGACCTGGGCATACTTGTGCATGAATCACAAAAGGATCGTATGCAGGTACAGCAAGTGATCAGGAAGGCCAATGGTATCTTGGCCTTTATTGCAAAGGGGATGGAGTATAAAAGCAGGGAAGTCTTGCTACAGCTGCATAAGGTATTGGTGAGGCCACACCTGGAATACTGCGTGCAATTTTGGTTTCCATATTTTGAAAGGATATATTTGCTTTGGAGGCAGTTCAGCGAAGGTTCACTAGGTTGATTCCGGAGATGAGGGGGTTGACTTATGAGGAAAGGTTGCATAGATTGGGCCTCTACTCATTGGAATTCAGAAGAATGAGAGGTGATCTTATCAAAACGTATAAGATTATGAGGGGGCTTGACAAGGTGGATGCAGAGAGGATGTTTCCACTGATGGGGGAGACTAGAACTCAAGGGCATGATCTTAGAATAAGGGGCCGCCCATTTAAAACAGAAATGAGGAGAAATTTCTTCTCTCAGAGGGTTGTAAATCTATGGAATTCACTGCCTAAGAGAGCTGTGGAAGCTGGAACATTGAATAATTTTAAGACAGAAATAGACAGTTTCTTAAATGATAAGGGGATAAGGGGTTATGGGAAGCGGGCGGGGAAGGAACCAGAGTCCATTATCAGTTCAGCCATTATCTTATTGAATGATGGAGCAGCCTCGAGGAGCCAGATGGCCTACTCCTGCTCTTTTTTCTTATGTTCTTATGTTCTTATTTTTATGGAGACAGATGGATCAGTGATAACAGTGCTTAGAATGAGGTCAAATTCAGGAGTGCATCATAAATTCAAAATAAATACATTATAATAAATCACCTACAGGCTACAAGTCTAGTTCCTTGGTCATTATTATAATAGAGCAGTTAGTGCCTTTTATAATTCTGTTTTCTGAGCATTTCATGTCACAATGTATTCAAAGAGCTACTCGTCCAATTGACTGAAGTTTTGTTCTAAGATAAGCCAAGTAAAAATACGATCTGAATTTCTGTTTACATTTTCAGTAATTCTCCCAAAGGCTCAGATGATTAAGGTTGTGAACAGCTCTGATCCATGGTCTGTGATGAGTCAATTGATTGCAGCCAAAGTGATGGTGGGTTCTGGTCATTTAGCTGGCATCAGACCCCTTGCATTAGGGAGAGGGTTCCTGTATCTATTTCCTATTCATTCACCCGTTGGAAGGGCACCTGGGGTTATCAGGTGAAGATACAATTTGGCTCAGCTGAAATTTCCTGCATATTGCCTGCTGACGTCCATGCCCCGATTTTAACTGCCCCCACCTGTTGGAAACCAGGCGGAGGTAAGTTAAAATGAGGCCAGTCACTCATTCCTTCGATCCTGCTGCCAGCCCGCCGTGTCCCAATATTAACTTGTTCTTTTGAGCTGACGTGTTTGACACCCGTAGGAAGGAAGCGGGGCTCCCGGTTTTAAATTTGAAGATTGGGTCCAATGATTTCATCAGGATCCGATCTGCAATTTCAACCTGAGGCCTGAGTGAGGAAACAGTGAGGAGCCGGATCCTGGGCCACAAGGTAAGTTTTAAAGTTATATTTTAGGTTTCCTTTGAGGCCAGGAATGCTCCTCTGGGTCTCACAAGGGAGCTTTGCCACCCCCCCACCCCTCACCTCTAGCCACTCCACAATGACTGGTGGGGACCATTTACAGCGGTCCCTGGCTGCGGCCTTCTGTCCTAGATGCACACTCCCTCCCCACCGGCCAGGTAGACAATCTGGCTGGTTGTCAGCTGAGAACTCTGCAGATTTATTTAAATGAGGTCGTGCCTTTGAGATCGGCAAAGCCGCCACATTCTCGGTCTTGCCAGGTTCGTCACCCACTATCGGGCTCCTCCACACGGCTTCACACCCCTGTGAAAGTCGAGGTCCCGCTGTTTGAATAACTGGTGAAGAATGGACACGTGTGAAGTACTGAAGGGTATTTGAGGAAGAAGTCAAGTTCGTGAAGGGAAGGGGCATTTTTTCGGACAGTTTTAATATTCAAAAGTCTTAGGGCTCTATTTTCCTCTTTGCCGATTTTTGGCGCCCAGGAGGACGTACGGCTGATTTTTTTGTGCCCGTTTGCGCCAAAAAAAGAAAATACAATTTTCGCCAAAATAAAATGTAATTTTGATGCTGCAGTACCCGAAGTTAAATCTGAGGGAGGAGCTTCAAGTGTGCATTGAAAAGTTAGTGAGCATGCGCCAGAAAAAAAAACGTTTTGCACATGACGCATTCACAGTGAACTTCCTGGTCTGGATCAAGAGCTTGTGAGAACACATTCGGATCAGAGCTGGATCTGGACATTTAAATTTTAGCTGCAAAAGATCGATCTAAGGTAAGGAGAAGGAGAAGGGGAAGGGGAAGGGCCAAGAGATTTCAAGCAGAAGAAATTGAGCCCCTGGTAGACATCATTATGGGTTAACTTGCCCAGGAGTTGCTCCGTTTTTTTGGGAACAACTTAATTTTTCTGGAGCATCTTATAAATCCCCATTTTGCACTTCAATTTACGCCAGTGTAAGTGAGTTAGTTAGGATTTTTTTAGTTTCGTTCAGTTTTGTTTAAAAGAGGGTGTTACTAGCCACCTAGCCCGTTTTGGCCATTTAAGCCACTTTGGACAGCTAATAGTTGCTCCAAACTAACTTACGCCAGTGTATCTGACCACTTGTGGCCATAGAGAAAACCCTTGCGGAGAGTTAAGAAATCAGCGCAGGTGGCCAGAGATGAGGTGCTGGGGAAGGGAAGTGGAGAGGACCTTGCAAAGCACTAAACACCTTCATAATAACATTCAAGAAGCATAAAAACCATCAATAATAAATAAAAAATAAAACTTAAGTCCTACCTTCCTAACTCGGCCCGGGAAGTCAGCGGGTCGGCCGGTGCAAGAGGCCACTCGGCCGGGCATAGGTGCGGGCAGGATGACCGGGCAGGAGAGCACAGGGAACTAGCCACAGGCTCACAGAACACACACACAGGCAGGCTGGGCTGGTCTCGCACAACACACAGGCTGCAGGAATCAACGGACAGGAGGCTGGGCTCACAGAACACACACACAGGCAGGCTGGGCTGGTCTCGCACACAGGCTGCAGGAATCAACGGACAGCGGGCCGGGCAGCCGGCGCGAGAGGCCACTCGGCCAGGGGTAGGGGCGGGACGCATCAGGTCCCACGCTGCAGCACGCATCATCATCTTCATGGAAGGAGCTATTGCACATGCGCGAACGCTCTAATGCGCATGCGGACAGCTGCCGGCACTCTTTCACGCGCAGGGCCCTAGCTCCGCTCCCCAATGGAATCACCACACTGCGCCAAGACCCGGGAGAGTCAACAGAGCGACCAGAATCCGGGGACATCTTTTTGGTGCCGTTTTGAGCCTAGGAAGTCGACGCACCTCACGTGAGTGCGCGGAAAAAACGGGTGGGCCAAATTTGGGTCCATTGAGAGAAGCTGGGATGTGCTTGAGAACAAAGGGATAATGGGACAAAAAAAACTGAAACCCTCTCTACTAGCAAAACTTTGGGAACATGTTGCAGAAGTGTTAAATGCAGTGGCCATGACCCTGAGACGTGGCGTGCAGGTCAAAAAGAAGTGGCAGATCCTTGGCCAAGCAGTTACTGTAAGTATTTATGCACTACAATTACATTTATAAATGTGACGAATGTGTGTGTGTGTGGCCACCACAGCAGAAGGACCCTCTCTTAAAAAGTTCTATTTTCATCTTTACAGAGGAAGGTGTCACAGATCAACCAAGAAAGGTCAAAAACTGGAGGAGGTGCGCCAAGTAGGTTGCAACTAACAGCCATGGAACAGAGGGTCGCTGATATGATTCAATCTCGCAAGAGAAGATCAATCACCAATGTGGACGCTGGGCCCAGGTTACCGACAGAGGGTAAGCCCTGCAAATTGCATGGTCTGAGTTGGCATCATGATCTTTGAAAAGAGCCTGCGCTGTGTGACCCGCGTACTCATGTCACCCTGCCCCATCTGCCCCCTCCCCTTCTGCTAACCAAACATCTGCTCTGTTATGTTTTGCAGATGTTGCGCATCAGGAAGAGACAGAAGCTGAAGCAAAAGATCACAAAGCCGTCAATCCAGAAACTTTTCATCAACTTCAGGATAAGGATGAGCTGAACAATGAAGGGTAGCAGGAAGGCACCAATAATGAGATGGTTACATTACAACTGGAGCTGGTCAACCCCCTGAGGATGCCAAGCCTTTTGCTGAGTGATTCGACCGACGCGACATTTCATGGGGTAGAGTCTGAGGCTGCGGGTCCCAGTGAGTTGCAGCAAGCCACACCTGGGAGACGGCCGAGGAGGGTGGGAAAGAGAGCTGAACCTGAAATGCAGGAAGCGGAGGACATAGGACAGATCATGGGAATGAGTAGGGAGAGCATTGAGCTAACCAGATTGTTCCTGGCCACCATGGGTGGGGTGAGGGTAGGATTAGGGGTACTTTCAGTAGAAGTAGCAACACTGTCTGGAGGATTGGGAGCAGTGTCGGGACAGATGAGAGAGGGGATGTCGGAGATTAGGGAGGGAATGTCAGATGCAGCTGGTGCAGTGTTGGAACAGATTAGGGAAGGAATGTCGGAGATAGGTGCAGCAATAAGTGGACACACCCAGGCTGCCATTGCCCAACAGCAATCGGCAGCATCAACTGCTGACACGCACTTTCCAATCCCCAGACCAAAGTCAGGTAGTGTGCCGGGGGTTCATCCACAGGCTGAAAAAGAGTCCAACATTGAACCCGGGCTTTCCACAATGCTGTCTGCTAGGTCTGTCCCTGTCCAACCCCACCAACAAAAAATGCGCCTTTGCGCAGAAAGCAGAAAAAACCTTGGGGTCATGATGAGGAAGCAGAAGTCTGAGACAACGGGCACAGGTGGGGGTAGAGGCAACAAGAGGGGTGCACAGCACTAAGGTCTTTGAATAAGGGGGAGGAGAAATGGCTGCAGCTAAAGTTTGTTTGTTTGTTTGTTTATTGCTGCTACTTGTTGTTTTCTAAATTATAAAGTTTAAAGTTTAAAGTTTGATACAATTTTTTTAAATTAAAATTAAGTAAATCTAATGTTTAATAAACCTAATTTTTTAAAATTTAAGCAGAATCCTGCACGTTATTTTTTGAATTAAAGCAATATAAACCAATACAACATTACATATGATGTACATTATTTTTTCACACTAACAAGTGCAAAGATTCAATAGTCTCAGGCCGTTTAGCCTTCAGGCAGCAAAACAATCATGGATTAGCCGCTGATGCAAGTCTCTAACTATGGCTATAGGTGCACGAGGCTGCCTCCTCCACCCTTCTCCTGCGGTGTTGCAGTGGTGACATGGATTCGTCGTCCTCCTCCTCCTGCTGCTCCTCCTCCTCCTCCTCCTCCTCCTCAACCTCGTTGTCAGCCTCCTCATCCTATTCTTCCTCTCCCCCCTCTTCTCCCATCAGGAGGTTCTTCAATGGTCAAGTTGTGCATCATGCAGCACAAGACAGTGAATTGACCAACGTGGTGAGGGGTGTGCGGCAGATAGCCTCCAGAGTGGTCCAGCAATCGGAAATGCTGCTTCAGTATGCCAATTGTCTGCTCTATGATGCTCCGTGTCATTATAAGAACATAAGAAATAAGAACAGCAGTAGGCCATACGGCCCCTCGAGCCTGTTCCGCCATTTAATAAGATCATGGCTGATCTGTTCATGGACTCAGCTCCACTTCCCCACCCACTCCCCATAACCTCTTATCCTCTTATTGTTTAAGAAACTGTCTATTCCTGTCTTAAATTTATTCAATATCCCAGCTTCCACAGCTCTCTGAGGGAGCGAATTCTACAGATTTACAACCCTCAGAGAAGAAATTTCTCCTCATTTCTGTTTTAAATGGGCGGCCCCTTATTCTAAGATCATGCCCTCGAGTTCTAGTCTCCCCCATTAGTGGAAACATCCTCTCTGCATCCAACTCGTCAAGCCCCCTCATAATCTTATACGTTTCATCGAAACATATAAACATAGAAAATAGGTGCAGGAGTAGGCCATTCGGCCCTTCGAGCCTGCACCACCATTCAATAAGATCATGGCTGATCATTCACCTCAGTACCCCTTTCCTGCTTTCTCTCCATACCCCTTTATCCCTTTAGCCGTAAGGGCCATATCTAACTCCCTCTGGAATATATCTAACGAATTGGCCTCAACAACTTTCTGTGGTAGAGAATTCCACAAGTTAACAACTCTCTGAGTTAAGAAGTTTCTCCTCATCTCGGTCCTAAATGGCTTACCCCTTATCCTTAGACTATGACCCCTGGATCTGGACTTCCCCAGTATCGGGAACAATCTTCTTGCCTCTACCCTGTCCAATCCCGTCAGAATTTTATATGTTTCTATGAGATCCCCTCTCATTCTTCTAAACTCCAATGAATACAGGCCCAGTCGATCCAGTCTCTCCTCATATGTCAGTTCTGCCATCCCGGGAATCAGACTGGTGAACCTTCGCTGCACTCCATCAATAGCAAGAATGTCCTTCCTCAGATTAGGAGACCAAAACTGAACACAATATTCCAGGTGAGGCCTCACCAAGGCCCTGTACAACCAAAATAAGACCTCCCTGCTCCTATACTCAAATCCCCTAGCTATGAAGGCCAACATACCATTTGCCTTCTTCACCACCTGCTGTACCTGCATGCCAACTTTCAATGACTGATGTACCATGACACCCAGGTCTCGTTGCATCTCCCCTTTTCACAATTCAGATAATATTCTGCCTTCCTGTTTTTGTCACCAAAGTGGATAACCTCACATTTATCCACATTATACTGCATCTGCCATGGATTTGCCCACTCACCTAACCTGCAGCCTGCAGTCACCCTGCAGCCTCTTAACATCCTCCTCACAGCTCACACCGCCACCCAGCTTAGTGTCATCTGCAAACTTGGAGATATTACATTCAATTCCTTCATCTAAATCATTAATGTATATTGTAAATAGCTGGGGTCCCAGCACTGAACCCTGCGGCACCCCACTAGTCACTGCCTGCCATTCTGAAAAGGACCTGTTTATTCCAACACTCTGCTTTCTGTCTGCCAACCAGTTCTCTATCCATGTCACTACATTACCCCCAATACCATGTGCATTAATTTTGCTCATGATTCTCATATATGGGACTTTGTCAAAAGCCTTTAGAAAGTCCAAATACACAACATCCACTGGTTCTCCCTTGTCCACTCTATTAGGAACATCCTCAAAAAATTCTAGAAGATTTGTCAACCATGATTTCCCTTTCATAAATCCATGCTGACTTGGACCGATTCTGTCACTGCTTTCCAAATGCTCTGCTATTTCATCTTTAATAATTGATTCCAACATTTTCCCCACCACCGATGTCAGGCTAACCGGTCTATAATTCCTTGTTTTCTCGCTTCTTCCTTTTTTAAAAAGTGGTGTTACATTAGCTACTCTCCAGTCCATAGGAACTAATCCAGAGTCAATCGAATGTTGGAAAATTTTCACCAATGCATCCATTATTTCTAAGTACTCTGGGATGCAACCTATCACGCCCCTGGGGATTTATTGACCTTCAATCCCATCAATTTCCCTATCACAATTTCCTGTCTAATAAAGATTCCCTTCAGTTCCTCCTTCTCGCTAGACCCTCGGACCCCTAGTATTTCTGGAACGTTATTTGTGTCTTCCTTAGTGAAGACAACCAAAGTATTTGTTCAATTGGTCTGCCATTTCTTTGTCCCCCATTATAAATTCACCTGATTCTGACTGCAAGGAACCTATGTTAGTCTTCGCTAACCTTTTTCTCTTCACATATCTATAGAAGCTTTTGCAGTCAGTTTTTATGTTCCCTGCAAGCTTCCTCTCATACTCTATTTTCTCCCTCCTAATTAAACCCTTTGTCCTCCTCTGCTGAATTCTAAATTTCTCCCAGTCCTCAGGTTTGCTGCTTTATCTGGCTGATTTATATGTCTCTTCCTTGGATTTAACACTATCCCTAATTTCTCTTGTTAGCCATGGTTGAGCCACTTTCCCCATTTTATTTTTACTCCAGACAGGGATGTACAATTGTTGAAGTTCATCCATGTGATCTGTAAATGTCTGTTTCAATAAGATCACCTCTCATTCTTCTGAATTTCAATGAGTAGAGGCCCAACCTACTCATCCTTTCCTCATAAGTTAATCCCCTTATCCCCGGAATCAACCTAGTGAACCTTTTCTGACCTCCTTTCTAAATCGCAGCCTGCAAATGCAGTCTGCCTCAGTCAGGTGTAGGTATGAGCACCTGTCCCTGTAGATTCAGTCAGGGTATGGCCTTCTTCCCATTAATGCCTGAGCGATCTGGTTTGTGCGATGACGGTGTCGTCGTAACCGTCGCCTCCACATGCCATGCATGTAAACCAACCTTACTACATGAGGCATAGTAAAATGTGCACCCATAATTTATTCTTAACATTGTTATTCTTGTTATTGTGAGACTTACTGAAGCACAGCACACACACACCTTTGCTGGGTGAAGCCCTTGCAGAATGGACCACAGCCTGGTCTGCGCGCATGCACAACACTAAGCTCTGTCTCTATGGAGACGTGACACACACAGATTTATGGCACTTTAATTATAGCTTGTGCTGAAATGCCTATGTTGGCTGCTGTGTTGTGCCACCTCCGATGCACAGTTCGTAGTGCATGCCAGCAGGATTGCTCCCTCGGCCGGACAGAAACACAGGAGCTCTCCACTTGGATTCCACCCGCCCCTCCCCTCTCCCTCGCACCCTCCCCCCAGGCTTCTTTTTAAGCTGAGCCCAGGGGGGGGGATGGGTGGTGGAAACCAAGCACCGAGTTCTTGTGCTTGTGTCCGGCCGAGGGAGCGATCCTGCGGCCGGCCGGCACTCCTCCAACCTGTGACTGGAGCCCCGTCAGCAGAGATTCAGTAGTGGGGGGGTGTGGGGCAATTCAAGCCGAGCTCCTATGCTTGTGTCCGGCTGAGGAAGCAATCCTTCGGCCGGCCAGCACTCCTCCGATCCGTGCCTAGAGCCCCATGAGCAGAGATTCAGAGTTGTGGTGGGGTGGAGTTGCAATTTGTCCATTCTCAAAAAAATTCTGTGAGAAAAATGAACTTTCCGAGTTATTTTCCGAGTTCCCTCTGCAAAAATCATCATAAATTTGTGTTTTAAATTGTCTTCTTCTCTCACTTCAAAAACTCAGAAATATACTCAGCACTGATTTCCTTAAGGTAATGTAGAGTTTTTCTGATTGGTGCTTAAGGCCACTGTGCTCCGTCCTGAAAATCGGTTAAAGAGCTAAAAACGGCGCAGAAATCAGTTTTCAACCAGACCAGCGTCGAAAAATCTTGCACACAAAAAATCAGCGCTGACAGTTGCCACCAGCATACAAACTTTGAGGAAAGTTGCAAAATCATGATTGCTCAAAAATAAATCAGTGGGCGCCTAAAAAACGGCGCCCAATGGTGGCGAAAATAGAGCCCTTAATGTTTTTTTGCCGGAAGGCAAGAGGATTGATTACTGGTTTTAGTAATGAAAGCTTTTCTCCTTTTTCACCTAACTCCAGGATTCATAGTGTAATGACACAAGAGTTTGGTTACTGTAAACTTACTCAGGTGCAACCTGATCCATCTTTATTCCAGCCCAAGAGTGCCAGCGTGACAAAGACCTACCCAGCTTATATACAGGTGACCAAGCACACATGCCACAGCGTACAGACCGATGACCTCCGACCACGGCGCACTCTGGTGTCTGGTGACCCCCAAGCATTAATGTATAACAACATCCACTTTTAAAATCTTAACAACAGTCTTTTTACAAATTAAGATGGTCTGGAGCTTTCCTCTCACGAGTTGATTGTCTTTGTTCAACTTTGGCTCTGGGCGAGCGTTCTGAGTCCGTTGAGACTGAGGGCTGAGTAGCTGATCTGATGGAAGTGGTCATGACCACATCAGAGACTGAAGGTTCAGAGTCAGTAATGTCAGCAGAGTCCTCTGATGAGTGAACAATCATCATCATCATAGGCAGTCCCTCGAAATCGAGGAAGACTTGCTTCCACTCCTAAAGTGAGTTCTTTGGTGGCTGAACAGTCCAACATGAGAGCCACAGATCCTGTCACAGGTGGGACAGATATTCGTCAGGGGAAGGGGGGGTTGGCACTGATTTACAACATGCTCCTTCTGCTGCCCGCGCCTGACCTCTTCACGCTCGCAGCGTTGAGATTCGAGGAGCTCAACGCTCTCCAGAATGCACTTTCTCCACCTCGGGCGGTCTTCGGCCATGGTCTCCCAGGTGTCAGTGGTGATGTCGTCCTTGTAATGTTTCCACTGCACACCTTTGGCTCATTTGCCATGAAGGAGCTCCGCATAGAGCAATTGCTTGGGGAGTCTCGTGTCTGGCATGCGAACTAAGTGGTTAGTGCTTCAATGCTGGGGATGTTAGCCTGGGCGAGGACACTGATGTTGATGCGTCTGTCCTCCCAGGGGATTTGCAGGATCTTGCGGAGACATCGTTGGTGATATATCTCCAGCGACTTGAGGTGTCTTCTGTACATCGTCCATGCCTCAGATCCATGCAGGAGGGCAAGTATTACTACAGCCCTGGAGACCATGAGCTTGGTGGTACGTTTGAGGGCCTGGTCTTCGAGCACTCTTTTCCTCAGGCGGCCGAAGGCTGCACTGGCGCACTGGAGGCGATGTTGAATCTCCGCATCAATGTCTGCCTTTGTTGACAAGAGGCTCCCGAGGTATGGGAAGTGATCCACGTTGTCGAGGGCCACACCATGAATCTTGATGACTGGAGGACAGTGTTGTGCGGCGAGGACAGGCCGGTGGAGGACCTTTGTCTTACGGATGTTAAGCGTGAGGCCCATGCTTTCGTATGCCTCGGTGAATACATCATCTATATCCTGGAGTTCAGCCTCAGGATGTGCGCAGACGCAGGCATCGTCCACTTACTGCAGCTCAACGAAAGAGGTTTGGGTGATCTTGGATCTGGCCTGGAGGTGGCGTAGGTTAAACAGCTTCCCACTGGTTCTGTAGTTTAGTTACACTCCAGGGAGCTTGTTGATTGTGAGGTGGAGCATGGCCGCGAGGAAGATTGAGAAGAGGGTTGGAGCGATGATGCAGCCCTGTTTGACCCCGGTCCACAATTGGCATGGGTCTGTAATGGATCCGTTGGTAAGGATCACGGCCTGCCTGTCGTCGTAGAGCAGGCGAAGAATGTTGACAAACTTTTGGGGGCATCCAAAACAGAGGAGGACGCTCCATAATCCCTCACAGTCGACAATGTCAAAGGTCTTTGAAAGATCGAAAAAGGCCATGTATAAGGGCTGGCACTGCTCCCTTAATTTTTCCTGCAGTTGTCGTGCTGCAAAGATCTTGTCCGTTGTTCCCCGTAGGGGACAAAATCTGCACTGTGACTCCAGGAGGAGCTCCTCGGCCACAGGGAGAAGACGGTTGAGGAGAACTCTAGCGACAACCTTCCCAGTGGCTGATAACAGGGAGATTCCCCTGTAGTTGCCGCAGTCGGATTTGTTCCCCTTTTTAAAAATGGACATGATCACGGCATCTCTGAGATCTCCCAGCATGCTCTCCTCCCTCCAGATGAGAGAGATGAGGTCATGTATCCGCGCCAACAGCGCCTCTCTGCCATATTTTAGCGCCTTGGCAGGAATTCCATGCACACCCGTAGCCTTGTTATTCTTGAGCTGCTTTATGGCTTTGCCTACCTCGTGCAGCGTTGGGGTTTCACTGAGGTGGTGGCAGGTTGCATGCTGCGGGATGGAGTTGAGAACACGTGAGTCAAAAGCAGAGTCTTGATTGATGTGATCTTCAAAGTGCTTCTTCCAGCGGGCCCTGACAGCCTCAGTGTCCTTGATGAGTGTTTCCCCGTTCTTGACCAGGTGTGGGGTGGGGCCTTGGGAGTTTGGACCGTAGGTGGCCTTGACTGCAATGAAGAATCCTCATATGTCGTGATTGTCGGCTAGTTGTTGTATCACCTGCACTTTCTCCATCCACCACCTGTTCTTTAGGTCCCGGGTTTTTTGTTGGACCTCAGCCTTGAGCCGTCTGTAACGTTGCTTTGCAGCTCCCGAGTTCGGTTGTTGCTTGAGGATCAGAAATGCTCTGCGCTTACGATCTATTAGCTCTTGGATCTCCTGATCATTTTCATCAAACCAGTCCTGGTGTTTTCTGGTTGAGTAACTAAGTGTCTCTTCACAGGCACTGGTTATGGAGGCCTGGAGGGCAGACCAAGCGCTGTGGGCATTGAGCACCTCAGGCTTATCAAGGCATGTCAGAGTGGCTGTGAGGCGCTGGCTATATAGGGCTCTCTTAGCAGGGTCTCTAATTGCCCCGTATTAACTTTTTTGCAGCACTGCTTCTGCTGTTCCCTCTGCTTTGGAGCAATGTTAATATTGATGATGGATCGGATTAGGCGATGGTCCGTCCAGCAGTCGTCAGCTCCTGTCATGGCGCAGGTGATACGCACATCCTTGCGATCCCTGGCTTGAACGAATACATAGTGAAGCAGGTGCCAGTGTTTGGAGTGAGGAGGTTGCCACGATGCCTCGTATTTGTCCCTCTGGTGGAACATGGTGTTGGTGATGAGGAGTTTGTGTTCCAGACATTTTGTCAGGAGTAGGGTGCCATTGGAGTTGGATTTCCCTAACCCCTCTCTGCCAATCACGCCTCCCCAGAGGGCTGTGTCTTTGCCGACCCTGGCATTAAAGTCACCTGGGAGGATCAATTTGTCGCCCGTGGGGACAAGGATGTCTTGAGGTTGGAATAAAAAGATGATTGGAGACCAGGCATTGCTGTATGAGCCTAGTTGCCTACGGCGAGATGTTGGCTGCAGGCTCGCGCATATAGCGCCTTTGATGGTAGGTGGTCTGCTGCTTGGTTGGGGGCAGGCATTGAGCAGGTCAGCGGTCTGCTGGAGTTCAGTGTCGAAGGTCAGGGTGGTCACAGCCATGGTACTCACCACTTGCTGGAGGGGGAGAAGAGGTCAGGTCACCAGTGGGGAAGGAGAGGCCCAATTGTCGCTGAAGGGGAGGAGGCCCAATCGCCGCCAAGGAGGAAAGGCCCAGCCGCCGTCACTGGAGGAGGCCCAATTACCACTGGAGTGGGTCCGGTTGTCTTTGGGAATGGCCCAATCATCGTTGGAGGGGCCTGATTGCTGTTGGAGGGGCCTGATCGCCACTGGAGAGGTCCGATTGCCGCTGGAGATGTCCGATCACCGCTGGAGGGGCACGATCGCCGTTGGAGGGGGTCCGATCGCTGCTGGAGGGGTCCGAACGCCACTGGAGAGGTCCGATCGCCACTGGAGGGGTCCGATCGCTGTTGGAGGAGGTCTGATCGCTGTTGGAGGTGGGTCTGATCGCTGCTGGAGGGGGTCTGATCGCCGTTGGAGGGAGTCCGATCGCCGCTGGAGGGGTCCGAACGCCACTGGAGGGGTCCGATCGTCGCTGGAGGGGTCCGATCGCTGTTGGAGGGGGTCTGATCGCTGCTGGAGGGGGTCTGATCGCTGCTGGAGTGGTCCGATCACCCCTGGGGGAATTCCGATCGCCGCTGGAGGGGTCCGATCGCTGTTGGAGGGGGTCTGATCGCTGCTGGAGGGGGTCTGATCGCTGCTGGAGTGGTCCGATCACCCCTGGGGGAATTCCGATCGCCGCTGGAGGGGTCCGAACGCCACTGGAGGGGTACGATCACCGTTGGAGGGGGTCCGATCATGGTTGGAGGGGGCCCGATTGCCTGGACGAAGGGTCATCTGGCTCGCCGGTCGTCGTCAAGGATCGAGGAGCGGGTGGGGCACCTGAGTCAACGTCGAAGGAAGAGGTCCATAGCGTAAAATGGTCGCCGGGGTGGCAGCTCCCGAGGGAGCTCCGCTGCCAAAACAACTTTACCCTCATCATCTTCCACCATCCGACAACTTTTCACCCTCAACCTCCCCCCTCCCACTGCTTAAACTTTCCCTAGCCTCAATAGACCCTACTCAGGGGTCCATTTTCTTATTAGTTTACTTTAAACCCTAATCCTCAAATCCCACAAATTCAGGTCTACCTCAGGCACGCACCTTCCCTCCAAATGTCCACGCCTCTCATCGGTGATGAAGACCAGACTACCAGTGAACGAGCCTCCTGCAATGGCGATCTGGACCTGGACCCGGAGTGAACAATGGTTGGTTGGTCACTGACTGCATCTTCCTCACTCGGTTCCAGTTCATTCGTGTGCCACAGCTTAACCTGGTAAAGGTGTTTCCTGCATGTTTGCCCATTCTTGAGCATGACAATAAACACTCTGTTACCCTCCTTGGCTGTAACAGTGCCAGTGATCCACTTTGGACCTTGACCATTGTTCAGTACATAAACCGGATCGTTGACCGAGATGTCACGTTACACGGCTACACGATCATGACACCATTGCTGACTTTTACGTTTGGTTTCAACATGATCATTCAAATCAGGATGAACAAGAGAAAACCTGGTCTTGAGATCTCTCTTCATCAGTAATTCAGCAAGAGGAACCCCAGTAAGCATATGAGGTCTTGACCTGTAACTGGGCAATATACATGACAACCGTCCCTGCAGTGAGCCCTGAGTTACACATTTCATACTTTGCTTGATCGTTTGAATGGCAGGCTGTGCTTGACCATTAGAAGCAGACTTGAATGGAGCTGATCTCACATGTCTGATGCCATTGAGTTTCATGAACTCCTGGAACTCAAGACTTGTGAAGCAAGATCCGTTGTCGCTCGCAACAATGTCAGGCAAACCATGAGTAGCAAACATGATATGAAGGCTCTCAATGTTAGCTGTAGACATGCTGGATGACATAATAACACACTCTATCTGTAATGTATGGCAAAAGAGTCAGCCTGAACACTATGAGCTCAAAGTAAAGTGTGACCTTAGTCTTTTATTGCAGGTCTCCAGAGTGCCTCTCCAACCTGTGAAGCCTCCTTAAAAACCTGTGCTCCCAAGGGATTATGAGATCCCTTAGGACTCCAGAGGATGAGCCCTCTGCTGGCTGTACAGAGTAAATTCAAGTTCACATACATAACAACACTCCCCCACGAAAGTCAATAGTGTAACTATTTACAATGTGAGTCAATTTGGGGCCCTTCTTGCCCTGGTAGATAGCCTCGGTGTGAAAGCTGGTGTTGTTGAATCATTTGTTGGGCCCTGCTGGGTTGCTGTGGATGATGGGTTCTGCTTCGTGGTCAACCGTGGTGCCAGTTGCCACTGGTGTGTAAGCTGAAGGATAAAACAAGATAGAGTCCAAGGTGGGTTGCTCAGGATAGTCCGTGAATTTGAGTTTAATTTGGTTCAAGTGTTTCCGGTGAATGAGTCCATTTGAAAGTGTGACCCGAAACACCCTGCTCCCCTCTTTGGCCACGACAGTGCCGAGAAGCCACTTGGGACCTTGTCCATAATTTAATACAAATACAGGATCATTGACTTCAATCTCGCGTGACACATTTGCGCCATCATGGTATGCACTTTGTTGAAGCCGCCTGCTCTCAACCTGTTCATGTAGATCAGGGTAAACTAACGAGAGCCTTGTCTAAGTGTTCTTTTCATCAGCAGTTCAGCAGGTAGGATACCAGTGAGTGAGTGGGTCTCGTGCAGTAGCTAAACAGGACTCGGGATAGGTGAGTCTGCAGTGAGCCTTCAATTACCCTCTTCAAGCTTTGCTTGATGGTTTGCACTGCTCTCTCTGCCTGACCATTGGACGCTGGTTTAAACAAGGCAGATGTTACATGTTTGATCCCATTAGGGGTCATAAATTCATTGAACTCAGCACTGGTAAAACATGGCCCGTTGTCACTCACCAGGACATCGGGTAGGCCATGTGTGGCAAACATGGCCCACATGCTTTCAGTGGTGGCAGCGGACTTGCTGGCCAACATTATCTCACATTCAATCCACTTGGAGTACGCATCTACAACCACAAGGAACAGGTATTGATGCATTTTCTTTACCCCATAGGCACACGCTAACGCTTCTTTTTCAATCCTGCTGTCGGCTCTCTCGGCCTTAGACTGACTCCTGGATGCATAATCAACCGGTTGCAGATTCCCGAAATCATTAGCTTGTTGCAATACACATACGACACCGTATGACGAGGCATCGCATGCTATTACCAAACACTTACATGGATCATACAACACAAGTAATTTGTTTGAGCATAACAATTTTCTCGCTTTTACAAAGGCATTTTCTTGGCTTTTGCCCCAAACCCATTCGTCCCCTTTTCATAGTAAAACATGCAGTGGTTCTAACAGTGTGCTGAGACCCGGTAAGAAGTTACCAAAGTAATTCAAGAGTCCCAGAAACGACCACAGCTCCGTCACGTTCTGTGGCCTTGGTGCATTCTTGATTGCCTCCATCTTTGCATTGGTGGGCCTGAAGCCGTCCGGCGGAATCCTCCTTCCCAGGAACTCCACTTCAGGTGCCAGGAAAATGCACTTTGAGCATTTTAACCTGAGCCTCACGCGGTTGATTCGACTAAGAACCTCCTCCAGGTTCTGCAGGTGCTCGACTGTATTCCGACCTGTGACCAAGATGTCGTCCTGAAAGACCACGGTGTGCGGGACCGATTTCAGTAAGCTTTCCATGTTTCTCTGGAATATCACCACCGCCGATCGGATTCTAAACGGGCATCTGTTATAAACAAAAAGACCTTTGTGCGTGTTGGTGCAGGTGAGGGCCTTCGATGATTCCTCTAGTTCCTGTGTCAGATCCAGCTTCGTGAACATCTTTCCTCCTGCCAGCGTTGCAAAGAGGTCGTCGGACTTTGGTAGTGGGTATTGGTCCTGCAGGGAGAAATGATTAATCGTTACTTTGTAATCGCCACAGATTCTGACGGTGCCATCTCCCTTGAGGACTGGGACGATAGGACTGGCCCACTCATTGAATTCGATCGGGGAAATGATGCCCTCTCTTTGCAGCTGGTCCAACTCGATCTCTACCTTTTCTCTCATCATGTACAGTACTGCTTTCGCCTTGTGATGGATGGGTCGCACCCCCGGAATTAGGTGGATCTGCACTTTTGCTCCTTGGAATTTCCCAATGCCTGGTTCAAACAGCGAAGGAAATTTGTTTAAGACCTGTGCACATGAAGTGTTATCAGCGGGCGATAGCACTTGGACGTCATCCCAGTTCCAGCATATCTTTCCCAGCCAGCTCCTGCCGAGCAGCGTGGGACCATCGCCCGGTACCACCCAGAGTGGTAGCTTGTGCACCGCTCCATCGTAGGAGACCTTTACGGTAACACTGCCGATTACAGGAATCAGTTCTTTCATGTAAGTTCTTAGTTTCGTGCGAACTGGAGTTAAGACTGGCTTTAAGGCCTTGTTGCACCACAGCCTTTCGAAAGTCTTTTTGCCCATGATGGACTGGCTCGCGTCCGTGTCCAGCTCCATTGACACCGAGAGTCCATTTACTTCAACATTCAGCATTATCGGGGAACAATTCGTGATGAATGTGTGCACCCCATGTACCTCTGCCTCCTCGATCTGAGGCTCTGATTCGTCGTGATCCTCCGTGGATCTGTCCTCCTCTGCAACATAGTGGTTTACAGGTTTAACTGGCTTTGCAGCTTTCCTGCACACTCGTTGGAGGTGTCCCATTGTTCCAAAGCCCTTGCAAATATACTCTTTGACTCAGCATGAATGGAAACGATGATCATCCCCACAGCGCCAACAAGGTGTTAATGTCCTTGCATTCATCACCCTTGATAGTGGACTCTAAGACATCTGCGGACGTGTAGCTGCAAATATGTGTGACCTGCCCTGTACGTTACGATACGAAAACAACATCACTTTGTTCACAGTACTTGTAACAGCACTTGTGTGCTGAGAGATTTTCTTCGTATTGTCACTGGTGGCAATGAATGCCTGGGCTATTGCTATGGCCTTACTCAAGGTCGGGGTCTCTACAGTCAAAAGTTTGCGAAGTATGGTTTCGTGGCCAATGCCAAGTACGAAAAAGTCTCTGAGCATGTGCTCCAAATGTCCTTCAAATTCGCAATGTCGTGCAAGGTGTCTTAGCTCGGTGACATAACTCGCTACTTCCTGGCCTTCAGACCTTTTGTAGGTGTAGAACCGGTACCTTGCCATCAGAACGCTTTCTCTCGGGTTCAAATGCTCTCAGACAAGTGTGCACAGATCGTCGTATGATTTCTCCGTGGATTTCACTAGAGTGAACAGATTCTTCATGAGACCATACATTGGTGCCCCACAGACGGTGAGAAGGATCGCCCTTCGTTTGGCAGCGCTCTCTTCCCCATCTAGCTCGTTCACCACGAAGTATTGGTCGAGTCGCACCACAAAAGTTTCTCAATCATCTCCACCGAGAAGTTCTCCAGGATGCCCACTGTTCTCTGCATCTTTGGGTTTGCTATCTGTATCCTCGTCGCCAGTTGTAGTGTATGGAGAAAGAGTCAGACTGAATACTGTGAGCTCAAAGTAAAGTGCGACCGTAGTCTTTTATTGCAGGTCACCAGAGTGCCTCTCCAACCTGTGAAGCCTCCTTAAATACCCTTGGGACTCCAGGGGATGAGCCATTTGGTGACTGTACAGAGTAAATACAAGTTCACATATATAACACTATCCACTTAGAATATGCATATACTGTGATAAAAAAACATCTTTCCTAGGAACGGGCCCGCAAAATCAATGTGGATTCTCGACCATGGTTTGGATGGACACGACCAAAGACTCAGCGGAGATTCTGCTGGTACTTTACTTAGCTGCATGCAAGTATTGCTCTGATGCACACACGATTCCAGATCAGAGTCAATTCCAGGCCACCATACATGAGACCTAGCAATGGATTTCATCATGACAATACCAGGATGAGTGCTATGAAGTTCACGTACAAATTTTTCTCTACCTTTCTTTGGCATGATTACACGATTACCCCACAGTAAACAGTCTGACTGAATGGACAGCTCATCCTTGCAACGGTTGTAAGGTTTGATCTCCTCACGCATCTCCATAGGTGTGGCAGACTAATCACCACTGAGTACACACCATTTCACAACCGATAAAATAGGGTCATGGCTAGTCCAGATCCTAACTTGTTGAGCAGTGACAGCGGTTCCTTCACTCTCAAAAGCATCCATTACTAACAGTAGATCTGCAGGTTGAGGCATCTCCATCTCAGTGGCGATGGAGATGCCTCAAGGGCAGACGACTCAGTGCATTGGCACAATTCTCAGTACCAGGTCTATGACGGATGATGTAATCATAGACAGACAATGTCAGTGCCCACCTTTGAATGCGGGATGGTGCATGCATTGGTATTAATATCTTTATTTTCCGCAAACAATGAAATGAGTGGCTTGTGATCCGTTTCGAGTTCAAAATGAAGACCAAACAAGTACTGGTGCATTTTTTTTACCCCATACACACAGGCCAAAGCTTCTTTCTCTACCATACTTTAAGCTCTTTCTGCTTTTGATAGACTTCTCGAAGCATACGCAACAGGGTGTAGCTTGCCCGATTCATTTGCTTGTTGCCAACCCCATATGATGAAGCATCACAGGCCAATACAAGACGCTTACGCGGATCATAATGAACAAGCAACTTGTTTGAACATAGCAGATTTTTGGCTTTCTCAAAGGCTCTACATTGAGACACACCCCAGATCCAGCTGTCGCCTTTTCTTAGTAACACATGTAGTGGCTCTAGTAAAGTGCTCAATCTGGGTAAGAAATTACAAAAGTAGTTGAGTAGCCCAAGGAACGACCGCAGCTCTGTCACATTCTGAGGCCTGGGTGTATTTTTGATGGTCTCAGTTTTTGACTCAGTGAGCCTGATGCCATCAGCAGCAAACTTCCTCCCGAATTCGACTTCAGGTGCCATGAATATACACCGAGCATTTCAGCCTGAGTCCCACTTTGTCCAGACACTGTAGGACTTCTTCAAGATTGTTCAGATGTTCAGCAGTGTCGCGACCTGTGACCAGAATGTTATCTTGAAACTCGACAGTTCTAGGAACGGACTTCAGTAAACTCTCCATATTCCTCTGAAATATGGCTGCAGCCGAACGAATCCCAAAAGGACACCTGTTGTAGATGAACAGTCCTTTATGGGTGTTGATACAGGTGAGTTTCTTCGAAGTATCGACAAGCTCCTGGGTCATATAGGCTGATGTCAGATCCAGTTTCGTGAACAACTTTCCACCAGCTAGCATGGCGAACAGGTCATCAGCCCTCGGTAACGGACACTGATCCTGTTTCGAAAATCGGTTAATCGTAATCTTGTAGTCTCCACAAATCCTGGCAGTGCCATCATTCTTCAACACAGGAACAATGGGACTAGCCCACTTGTTAAACTCGACCGGTGATATGATCCCTTCACTGGTCTGTCAAGCTCAATCTCAACCTTCTTCCTCATCATGTACAGAACAGACCGAGCTTTGTGATAGACAGGCCTTGCATTGGAGTCCAGGTGAATCTGCACCTTGGCTCCCATAAAATTACCAATGCCCGATTCAAACAAAGAAGGAAACTTTATCAATACTTGAGCACACGAAGTATCATCCACCGAGGACAACATCTTAACATCATTCCAGTTCAGCTTGATTTTCTTGAGCCAATTCCTGTCGAACAGCATTGGACCATTACCTGGGACGATTCATAATGGTAGCTCATGAACCACACCGTCATATGACACCTCGATTGCTGCACTGCCAAGCACCGGTATGAGTTCCTTAGTGTAAGTACGCAACCTGCATTGACTGGACTCAGCTTCAGTTTCGCAGCCTTAGTGTCCCACAGCTTGTCGAACGTCCTTTGGTTCATTATTAACTGGCTCGCACCTGTGTCCAGCTCCATTGATACAGGCACGCCATTCAGCTTCATATTAATGACTATCGGCTGGCTCTTGATCAGGAACGAATACAGTCCATTCACTTCCTCCTCGGGTTGCGTATCCGGGCCATCACTGAACTGATCCTCATTAACCACGTGGTGAGCCATACCATGCTCGCTCCGTTGTGGACATATCCTGTGAAGATGACCCACTTTCGAACATCCATTGTATGAGTATTGTCTAAACCAACACTGGAGGCCGATGATTGTCCCCACAATGGCAAATCTGGATCGAACTACTTGGCGGGCTCTGAGCAGCGGCAGGTTTCGCATAAGCAGCTCTGCCTGACGATGACGCCATCTTGTTTACAGTACTTGCCATGGAACTCTGACTCGTCGATGATATCTGCTTCAAATTATCATTCGTCGTCATGCATGTCTGGGCAGTCGTGATGGCCTTTTTCAAATCCAGCGTCTCTGCAGCCAACAGCTTTCTGAGGATCGCATCATGGCTGATGCCTATCATGAAGACATCACGCAGCATGTTTTCCAGCATGTTCCCAAACTTACACAAATCCCGACACAACCTGGCCCTCAGCACGAACACACATGTAGAAATGATAGTGTGATATGATGATCTCCTCTTTTGGCTTCAGATGGTTACCCAACAACGTACACAATTCCTCGTACCCTGTTTCTGCCAGACATAAAGGCGAGAGAAGATTCTTCATGAGGCCGTAAATTTTCGGACCACAAATGGTGAGGAGAACTGCCCTGCGCTTAACTGCGTAGGCCTCTGCCTCCATGTCTACAAAATACTGATCCAGGCGGTTGATAAAATCCGCCCAATCCTCACCCTCCACAAATCTCTCCAGGATTCCAACAGTGCCCATTGTGCATGCGATGGTTCTTAAATTACCTCGTTGCCAATTGTAATGTCTCAAAAGTCTGGTTACTGTAAACTTATTCAGGTGCAACCTGATCCATCTTTAATCCAGCCCAAGAGTGCCAGCGTGACAAAGACACCCAGCTTATATAAAGGTGACCAAGCATACATGCCACATGCGTACAACCCGATGACCTCCAACCACAGCACCCTCTGGTGTCCGGTGACCCTCAAGCATTAATACATAACACATAATCACTTTTGGGGTTCTCCAGAAGTAAAGGGCTATCCCAGAATGAAGGAAAGAAGGGGTTCATCTTGATTTCACAGATTGCAGTCAGTCACAGATCAGATGTTAGAATCATAAGGCTCACATCTGATGCTTCGGTCCTGAAAATTTTATATCTCTCAGGTTATTTTCTGTTCTCTGTTGTGATTCAGGTCCTGAACTTTGACTCTCTGACATAAAACTGATTACCATGGGCTCAGTTTGTTGTAACAGATGAGAGAAAAATTGGCCTTGTTGAATTTGTAGGACTTTTCATATCCAGTTGTTTTTTGTAAATTTCCTAAGAATTTTTCAGACTTTATCAAAAACTAAATCCGGTGAAAGTCAGGAGCACAATTTATTATATGATGAAAATTTGGAGGAAGGGGGATGGAAATTCTGCAAGAGCTGTTCGGAATATTGTTTTCAATGCTTAACTTAAATGAAAGTTCAATATTTAAAATATATATATTTTAGCCCACATAAAAACATAAGAAATAGGAGCAGGTGTAGGTCATGCTCCACCATTCAATAATATCATGGCTGATCTTCGACCTCAACTCCACGTTCCTGCCTGATCTCCATAATCCCTTGATTCCCCTAGAGTCCAAAAATCTATCTATCACAGCCATGAATAAACTGAACAGGCTGCGTTTTCTGCTCTTTTGGAACACTAATTGTGCCCTGGAGAGGTGGTAAATGATGTTTCTAAGTGTAACACCGGGCATCCAGGTTATAACGCCCATTTGGTAAATTGGGCTCCTGATTTGTGGCGGCACAAAAACTTATGACCTGCCCTCCAGTTTGAGTGAGATCATGATGTCAATCATCGTGCAATGCTGCACTTGCACCCCGGATGGAAAATTCGTCCCTTACGCCTTATTTAACGTCCACCCCAGGAAACGTCGGAAAAAACCCAGCGTGCAGCAGGCGGTATTAGCGGCATATTTAAATGGAGGGAGGAGGATCCTACATTGCAGGTCACATTGACTGCAATGGTTGCACACATCACGCTGCGTCAATCTTTGAACGGCAGTTTTATCTGCAATTACAATGTCCTTACAAGGTCAGTGAGAGAATTTCATTGGGGCATTATTAGTTCAACAGCGTATCATGCTGGCTGAAGGCAGTGCTGACAGAGATATTCCACCTCCTCCAGGTAGACCTACAGCCTTCCAGCGCCAATACGACAGTGCTGCCCGTCGCAATGAAGGCTACTGTGGTGCTGGCCTTCTATGTCTCCAGCTTCTTCCAGGCAGAAACAGGGGACATATCCAGCATCTCTCAATACTCTGCACATCACTGCATTCGCCAAGTCACAAAGGCTCTGTACACCCACAGAATGGACTTCATAAAGTTCCCAATGAGCAGAGAAAGACAGAGTCAGAGGGCATGTGGGTTTGGCAGAATTGCAGGCTTCCCGAGGTTTCAAGGAGCTATTGAATGTACACACGTGGCCTTGCGGGCAGCATTGGACAATGCAGAAGTATTCAGAAATAGAGGTGTTACCACTCCCTAAACGTCCAACTGGTGTGCGACCTGACGCAGTGCATCCTCGCAGTGAATGCCCGCTATCCATGGAGCACACATGATACTTTCATCTTGCGTGAGAGCAGTGTCTCAAGAAAGTTTCAGCAACAAAGGGAAGGGCAGGGCTGGCTGATCGGGGACAAAGGATACAGGCCAGGCATTGATAGTGGGGATTGCAGACCCAGTTCAGGAGGAGGAGGACAATGATTGCACAGCCACTCCTGTGGTATATTCTCTACGACATCACAAACCCACAGACTTCAAGATGGCTTTTAACACAGGAACTTGTCAGGTGTCCTGTCACCTGATGCCTTTCTTGTATTTACAGCAATGGCTGCATTACCACAATAGTCCACAAGGTGGAGCAGTAGTCCACTAGCAGGAGCTATATATTACACTTCTCCCTCCTTAATGAAAAAGTAATTATAACAAACAATCATCATTCAAAACTTGCATGGTTATACATGACAAAAGATATTTACAAATCAAATTTAACCACTTGTTTTCTGTTTCGAATAGGATACCTTCGCTCTCAAACAGAACTTTCCAAACATAGTGTCAAACATACACTCATTCTAGGCTGATCCAGAAAAGTTTTCCTCCCAGGCATACCCTTGATCTACAATTGAACTCTCTACAACTTCAGAGATTTGCCTGCCTGACTCGGACTCAGACAAAAATTCTGACTTTCTCTTGGAATTGTCTCCAGTCCATTTGATGTAGGAAATGCTACTAGTACTGTACTTGTAACAATACTATCTGATGAGTCAAAAATAATTGAATCATTCCAACTTTCAATTCCTTCCACATCTGTAGGTAAAATATGATCAATCTGAACAAACATAACCTGTCCTTGATCAAACATTTTGACAAAATATGTGTGAGGCCCATATACCTTCACCACTTCCTGGTAACCACTTTAATAATTTACGGTTATGGTTCTTAACACACACCTTCTGATTTAATTTCACACTTCTCTTTCTTAATCTACCTCTATCGTGATTCTCTTTCTGCCTTAATTGTTTCTCTTCTACTGATTGTGCCAAGTTTAGATTTAACAACGAGAATCTGGTTCATGGCTGTCGTTTGAGAAACAACTCTGCTGGTGTTCAACCAGTAGTCTTATGCAGAGTATTACGATACGTAATTAGAAAATTAGCCAATATGTGGTCCAACGGCAACTGTCGTTTCTTTGGATTTGGATCCAACACTTGTTCGATGAGAGCATGTGTTACAATTTGTACAATTTGTATCACCATTTGAAGCAGAGTGATACGGAAGAACTTTGGTATGTTACACCGTTTATTGCAAGGAGAGTGGAGTATAAAACAAGGAAGTCTTGCTACAGTTATACAGGGTATTGGTGAGGTCACACCTGGAATACTGCGTACAGTTTTGGTTTCCATATTTATAAAAGGATATACTTGCATTGGAGGCAGTTCAGAGAAGGTTCACAAGGTTGATTCCGGAGATGAGGGGGTTGACTTAAGAAGAAGGAAGCACAAAGAAGAATTACATTACACACAAAATATATTTTCACTATTCTTTTTAATAAACGTATAAAACTTCACCTCAAACTTTGTATATTGAATTAAATATAAAGTCAGGTCAATCATGGCCTGGTAAGCTGGTGCTACTACTGCCATCAGGAATCATCATAATTGTGCCGAGACCCAATGGTCAGATATGGAATGTCACACCTGACAGTAGCTATCGATGTTGCTGAATTCTTATTGTAGTGCTTCAAAAGGCTACTTTGCCCCAGCTCTTATACCCAGTGCTAAGCATTCAAGATTGTTATCAATCCAGAATCCAAATCCTGGTGGATGATGAGATGTCTGGGTTAAGCCAGATTGGAAAGTTGATGGAGGGGAATGCATAGATAGAGGCACATATTGTACCAGACTCTGTGTGCGGCGTATGCAAAGGGGTGGAACTTTGGCATGGCAGGCACTTCAGGGCAGGATATGAATATGAATCTAGAGCCTGGTATCGGCTAGTGGCACTCCTGCTTCATCCTAACTGAGATCAAATTATCAGGTCCATATCTCTATTCGAGAATTTGCTGCATTTTTGCAGACCTGTAATATAAAGAGTAATTCTCAACTTTAGCAGTGATGGATAATCGGGCAGGGAGCACATATTGGGAATTTGGCCATGAACCTGAACTCCAGCTGTCTGCTCCTGGAGGTTAGGTTTCACATTGGAAGCACAATTTTATAAAGCAATGCCTATATTCTAGATTGGTACTCCAGTGCAGTACTGACGGAGTGCTGTATTGTTGGGGAAGCTGTCCTTAAGGTGAGATTTTAAACAAAGGCATTCTCCCTATTCCAATGATGCAGATAAATATCAAAGATTCCCTTGGCACTATTTTGAAGAGGAGCCGAGAGTTGCCCTGGTCACCATTCTGGCCTCACCAAACATTATCGAAGAAAATAGACTAATTGATTGGTCATAGTTACCTGTGAGAACTTGCTGTATGCATAAACAATTCTGCCACATCTCTTTTGACTGCATTTCACCACGGACAGCAAGCTACTACCAGAATGCAGCTTGTGATAGTGCTGTAACCTCACTGTCTCTGCCAGGGTATTGGTCTCAGTCTCCACACCCACCTCATATCTAAATTCTGCCACATAATAGTCTCTGCATTCTATAAAGTAATTCATTGAATAAAGCATTTCAGGATGTTTCTGATGGATGATAAGGCATTATTTAAGTGCAAGTCATTTGTACCATTCCACAGAAATTAGGTAATGAGGCAGTCTAGGTTAATTTTTCAAGGTTCTATTCTTCATTAGTGTACATGAATTAAACCTGAAGGAACCCAGGCTGAAGCTGTACAGTTAATAGCCACGATCACCAGGGAGAAAGTGGGCACAGAAGATAGATGTCCTTTCTTTGAACAGTTTCAACATTACCTAATTATACAGGCTCACTCAGGCCTGAATCAGATGACGAATGTTATTTGTCAGAACCAAATTACAACAGTGATGACACTCCAAACGTACTTCATTGGCTGTAAAGCACTTTGGGCTAGAATTTCCATTTTTACCACCACCGCCCATATCTGGGTGGTATTCCGGCAGTAATCGCTGTTTGACTTTTTAGAGCCGCTGGAATATCACCGAGATCCATAGCCGCTAGTTTCGGCTTTTGTTTTTTGGTGGTGGTGGTAGCGGTAGAGAGTGGGCAGTAGCGATCTTTTTCCTCATGTAAGGCTGGCGTCCGTGACAACAGCCCTTCTTGCATGCGCAATTTTTTTTTTCTTAACTTACCTTTTTCCTGCGATTCAGGGGTCAGGGGTCACCTGCGCATGTGCAGAAGGGGGAGAGAGACTGTGGATTTGAATTTCGAAGGAATATCCCATTAATCGTTGTAATTGTTTATTTTTTGAGTTTCAAGCCTTGAATTGGATCCTTGATTGTACTGATTGTACTTAAAAATGGAGAGTGAAATTGAGGGAATGGAGGATGTAGGTGAGGTAGATGAGGTAGGAGGGAGGAAGAGGGCCAAACACTTCTCTGATGAAGTGTAAGTTGCCTTGGTCCACGAGGTGGAGACGCGCTGGACTGAATTGACCCGGGGTGGGTGTGGGAATCCCGGCGTTCTACCAGCAGAGATTGTGGAAGTTGTGTCGTCGGCCGCCCATGAATTTCGGGAGCCAAGCCAGTGCCGCAAGCTGGAACGACCTTGTTATGTCTGTGAGAATAAATATAACTTTACTCATGCACTGACTCATTACTTAAAATGTAAATCTACCACATTGTAATGTTGTTAAGCCTGGTAAGCTTGGTGTCACACATTATTTCCTATCCACAGTCTTATTACATTGTTTTTCTGTACTTAGATGTGTTCATTCTGCATCGCTTGCATCCTAAGGATACTAACATATAACATGAATGGGATATTGATGAAAAGCATTGGGGATGGCTAATTGTGGATGTCTATCTGCGTGTTCCGTACTAGTACCTGGGCAATTAGCTAATACCATGCTCTTGTCATCTTTGCAGAAGAAGATATCATCCAATCGCGCCAAGCGTCAGCGCACGGGAGGATAGCCTGTAGCGTCGTGGGGCGCATAAGCGCTCGGCCACCCGTAGTGGTGCAGATCCAGTGGTAGCGGCAGGTAAGTTATGTATAATCCCCGGGCCGTGCAGCGTTCATGTAATTTAATGCTACGTGAGTATAATGTATAAATTATGTAATGTAATGCTGAGATCGTGAAATCTTATTATAATGCCCCGATGCAGTTTCTATACATTCTGTTCATGTTAATTGCATGTAACGTCTCTCGGTGATATATAACGCAGTAGTGTTGCTCCTCTACATATGCCTGCGCAACGTAAGCGTTCTCATGTCACCCTGACCCTTCCCTCCCCTTCTACTAACTTCTCATATTATATGTTTTCTAGTTGACCAGGCGCATCGGAGACCTGCTGAGCCCCCTGGAGCTTCACCAGTACTGCTTCAAGTGGTACTCACCGGAGGGGAGACCACCGAGGAGGAGGATGACACCATTTGAGTTGACGACCCTCAAGCTGTGTCATGTGCACAAAATGTGCAGGGGGAATGTGGAAGAGGGGGAGTCAGGGACTCAGGGGTCCATTCTACCTGCAGTCACCTCTTCCTCAGACTCTGTCTTTCCTAGATTCAGTTCCGAGGAAGTAGCAGGACCAAGCGGCATGCAGCGGGGCACACAGAATGTTCCAGCCCCTATGCCGAATCCATGGAGGTTGATTTGGTAGGGCAGGCATGCTTGATGACTGGCAGACGTTGACCTGGATGTGGTGGGATTGTCGAGGTTGAACGTCGACATTGGTCGAGAGCTCCTCCAGGCTATTGATGGCTTAGCTGGGAACACTGCCAGGATATCAGCATGTCATTCAGAGGAAATGGCGGAGCTGATTGCGATGATGTGGTGAACCACCGATTTCATCGATGCTATGCAGCAAACGAGGGAATCGGTTTATGGCACTGCACCCCACGGTGTCATACCACCTATGCTGGCAGCACCTGGGAGTCAGGAGCAAACAATTACTCCTGATTCTGAAGATGGGTCTTCAGAAACCGATACTTCTCCAGAATCCCCACAAATGACCCTGCCACTGTCACCCCCTCTACAGCAGCAGCGCTCGAGGTGTCCTGTTGCATGACATCTTGGTGTCAACATGGATAGGGCCCTGGGCAGGGGCAATGGGAGGAGGAAAGAGTGTGTAAAGACCAGGGGGAGTAAAGGCAGTGGGAATGGTGGCCGCAGGTAGATTTTTTGGCGGGTGAGGGATTGTTGTGGGTGACTTTTAATTTGTATTCTAAAATTGTTGACTGTTGGGGGGAGAGTTGCGGATGTTTCTAGTTTTTAATATTTAATGTTTTCAATGTTTGTTCTTGTTGCTGTTAATTGGTTGTTGTGTTTACGTTATGTAGCATTTTCCTTTAAAAATAATTATTTACTAATTTATTTAAAAGATTATAACATTTTTCAATTTTCTTAAATTATAAAATTTTTTATTCCACTTAACAATTCTTGTGCAGTGTCTCACTCACTTTTACAAAATGAGGGTTAACAATCAATACAAGGGTTGCAAACAATGGCCAGGCAAGGATGAAATGTAACTCTCACTGTTCAAGCAAAGCGTTCATTGATGAGCTGCTGACGTAACAGTTTTGCAGTTACGTAACTGCCACGGGGCTTTTCCTGTGGTGTAGGGTGGGGGTGGGGGGGGGTGGTGACATGGGTTCACCGCCAGGCTGATTGTCCTCCTCGACATCCTCGTCCTCTTCCTCCTCCTCATCCTCTTCCGCCTCCCCTCTCTCCAGAGGTGGTCTGGCAGTCCCATCTGGCAATTCCTGTCCCCTCTTAATGATTAAGTTATGCAACATGCAACATGCAACACACCACAATGAACTCAGCGATGTGCTCAGGGTGATATTGCAGGCTGCCTCCAGAGTGGTCCAGGCATCGGTAGCGTTGCTTCAGCACTCCAATTGTATTTTCGATGATATTGCATGTGTCTATATGGCTGTGATTGTAGTGATGCTCGGCATCTGTCTGAGGCTTGTGGAGGGAGGTTCAAGAGCCAGGTGGCGAGGCCACCCAGGATCCAGCAATTAACCTTGTGGCTGACTATTAAAGAGGTCGGAGACAGTGATCTCACGTAAGATGTACACATCATGAATGCTCCTTGGAAAATTGCCATTTACTACCATAATTATTTGCTTGTGGTCGACAACAAGCTGCACGTTCAGGGAGTGGAATCCCTTTTGGTTCCAGTACACCTCTGGCTCCTCTAAAGGCGCTCGCAGGGCGATATGCACAGAGTCTATTGCACCCTGGACCTTGGGGAGGTTTGCTATTTATAAAGTCCATCCTGCGTGCGTAAAGTGCTTCAGTCACCTGGTGAATGCAGTGATGTGTGGCGTGCTGAGAGAAGCAGCAAATGTCGCCAGCTGATGCCTGAAAGGAGCCCGATGCATAGAAGGAAAGTGCCGCAGTCACGTTAACCTCAATGGGCAGTGCAGTCCTGATGGTGCTGGTAGGCTGCAGATCTCCCTTAAGCAGCTAGCATATCTTACTGATGACCTCTTTTTGGAAGCTCAGCCTTCTATCGCACATTGTATCGGACAGGTACAGGAATGATCACTGCTCTCTGTAAATGCGTTGGGGGTAAGGCCTCCTCCTCCTCCTCAGGTCTGCCACCTCTTTGATTGGGCACATAATGTTCTTCAATGAACCTTCTTCCATCTCTATTCTACAGCATGTGAGTAGTCAGCAACATTGGCTGAGAAATTATAGGCCCTATTCCTTTAAATGTTTTAAACTGTCTTCAACATTCTTCAATTGTCCTTAAACAACCACAAATGTACTCTAAATTGACCACAATGTGCTCAGATAATGTGCATGATTTTCAAACACCCTTAAAATTCACTCACAAATGACTTTAATGCTCCCATCAACTTGAAGCAGCCTTTTCTTCAACTTCATCCAATTTAAAACATAGCGTCCATACTGTCATGTATGTAACCACAATGTAACACCACTGTATTACTGTATACACTCAACCTAGATGCACACCTTGACCACAAGGGGTGAACTTGTGGGAGACACTCCTTACCTGATCACACAGGTATAAAAAGGGAGGTCCCACGCAGGGTCATCGTCTTTGGAGTCCTGTGAATAAAGAGTTAAGGTCACAGAGTGACCTTGTCCCCAGAATGTGCCTCGTGTGGTTTCATACTGTAGAGTAAGGACTTTACATTGGCAACGAGAAACGGGAATTCACGACCCACGAGAATGGCCTCTGGTAGCACAGAGGAACGGTACTGTGTTAGGGAAGACTGGGATGATTTTGTCGAGAGGCTTCAGCAAAGCTTCGTTATGAAAGAATGGCTGGGGGATGCAGCGGCCGACAAGCGAAGGGCTCATCTTTTGACCAGCTGCGGACCAAAGACTTACGCGCTCATGGAGGACTTACTAGAACCCGAAAAGCCGGCGGACAAAACCTTTGAAGAACTTAGCAAATTGATCGGGGAGCACCTCAAACAGGCGAGTAGCATACATATGGCCCAACATAGATTCTACACCCACCGACGTCGTGAAGGACAGAGACTTCGTAGCGGACCTCCGGCATTTGGCCAGCCTCTAAGTTCACAGAAGCCTGCAGGGCGGAGATGCTAAGGGACTTCTTTATCGAGGGCATCAGTCATGCGGGAATTTTCCGCAAATTAATTGAGACCAACGATTTGATCTTGGAAGCGGCAGCATTGATAGCTCAAACTTTCATGGCGGGGGAGGAAGAGACGAAAATAATATACATGCGCAATTCTGCCTCTAACGTGACGATGGATCAGGGAGTCAACATCATCAATGTGACACAGAGCCCCGCAGGCAGGCAGAGGCAGTCCGACACTCCCCAGGCAGCAATAGACCCCAGAGTAGGACTTCAACAGAGACAATGGCAAGCTGAACGGACATTCACGCCATCACAGTGGACAATGCGGCCCGGGATGGGGCCATTGACATCCACCAATAGGGTACTTAAGAGCAGTCAAAGAGAAAGTCAGCACGGAATGCCTGGCCGTAGTCCCTTTGTTCCCAACAATGGAAACTTTAACTCATGCTGGAGGTGTGGAGGAAAACACTCAGCTAGATCTTGCAGATTTCAAAGGTTTGTCTGCAGGAACTGCAATCTCAGTGGCCACTTAGCTCAAATGTGCAGGAAGTCTGCAACCAGACTAATATCTGAGGCGGATGGACCAGAAGAGGGTTCTTTGAGGCAGGATGACTTTTGGTGCAAATCGATGGACGCCGAGGTTCAGCGGGTCCATGTGACGAATATTCACAGTTCATACTCCAAAACGCCACCAATGATGATGAGGGTTTTATTAAACTGTACCCCAGTACGCATGGAGCTGGACATTGGGGCCAGCCAGTCACTTATGGGCGTTCAGCAATTTGAGAAGCTATGGCCACTTAAAGCTGGTAAACCCAAATTAGCACATATTGAGACACAATTACAGACTTACACTAAAGAAATCATTCCGGTGCTAGGCAGTGAAATGTTGGCTGTCACACACAATGGGTTAGTGAATCGGCTACCGCTCTGGATTGTCCCGGGCAATGGTCCCGCACTGTTGGGGAGGAGCTGGTTAGCCGAGATGAACTGGAAATGGGGGGATGTTCACGCAATTTATCTGTGGAGCGAAGTTCGTGATCACAAGTCCTACAACAATTCGATTCACTATTCCAACAAGGCATCGGAACTTTCAAAGGCACTAAAGTAGTGATACACATCACCCCGGACGCCAGGCCAGTGCACCACAAAGCCAGAGCGGTGCCATATGTGATGCAGGAAAAGATCGAGAGCGAATTGGACCGGCTGTTAAGAGAGGGCATCATCTCACTTGTTGAATTCAGCGACTGAGCGAGCCCCATCTTTCCCGTCCTAAAAGCGGATGGCTCTGTCAGGATCTGTGGCGACTACAAGGCCACCATAATCGGGTGTCCCTACAAGATCAATACCCGCTCCCGAGAGCGGAGGACCTCTTCGCCACGCTGGCAGGCGGCAAGCTGTTCACCAAGTTGGACTTCACTTCAGCCTATATGACCCAGGAACTAGCCGATGAATCTCAATTACTGACCACCATCACCACGCACAAGGAACTGTTTGTTTATAACAGGTGCCCGTTTGGCATTCGATCAGCGGCCGCGATTTTTCAACGAAACATGGAAAGCCTGCTTAAATCCATTCCTGGAACAATCGTATTCCAGGATGACATCCTCATCACGGGTCGAGACACCGAGGAACACCTCCATAACCTGGAGGAGGTGCTATGCCGATTGGATCGGGTAGGCCTGCGACTCAAGAAGTCTAAATGTGTGTCCTTAGCTCCTGAGGTTGAGTTTCTGGGCAGGAGGGTTGCTGCAGATGGGATTCGGCCCACCGAATCCAAAACAGAGGCGATTCGACAAGCACCCAGGCCCTGCAACACATCAGAGTTGCGTTCATTCCTGGGACTGTTGAACTATTTCGGAAACTTTCTGCCGAACTTGAGCACATTGTTGGAGCTGCTGCACGTGCTCCTGTGTAAGGGTTGCGATTGGTTTTGGGGGGAATGTCAGGAACGGGCTTTTGATCGGGTGCGAAACCTACTTTGTTCAAACAAGTTGTTGGCCCTGTACGACCCCTGTAAAAAATTGGTTCTGACATGTGATGCATCGTCCTATGGGGTTGGGTGCGTGTTGCAGCAGGGCAATGCTGAGGGTCAACTACAACCTGTGGCTTATGCCTCCAGGTCGCTCTCTCAAGCAGAACGAGGATATGGGATGATTGAGAAGGAAGCGCTTGCATGTGTCTATGGTGTAAAAAAAAGCATCAGTACCTCTTTGGTAGGAAGTTTGAATTGGAGACAGACCACAAGCCATTAACATCCCTGTTGTCAGACAGCAAGGATATCAATGCCAACGCATCAGCTCGCATACAGCGATGGGCTCTCACGCTGGCTGCTTATGACTACTCCATCCGGCACCGGCCCGGCACTCGTGTGGTTTCATACTGTAGAGTAAGGACTTTACACATACCATTGGGTTGAGGGGCATAGTTTTCCCCAAAGTTGTATTTTGGCATACTTGAAGAGTTACGCCTGTTTTTTTTGGGCCCAAGTACGCCAAAAATAAATCTACCAAGTTTCCCAATCTGAATTCTTCATTTTGGCACCACCTAGCCAGTTGTTTAGTTTTGGGGGTGGAGCCTTGATCTGCGCCAAAAAGATCGGGTTGCCATGGTAACCAAGGACACAATGCGGGCTGAGACTGGAAAGTAAAACATACAGCCAGCTCACAGAAACCAAGCACAAGCACATTACAGCAACTTACCAAGTGCGTTAAACATTGTAGCAACTTACCTAAATTATTAAATCCCCCCTCCCAATGCTGGTGCCGGTCCCTGCTCCTATCCCAAGCCAAAGGGCCTCCCGTTGCCGGTCCTGGTCCCCGCACCTATCCCTAGCCGAATGGCCTCCTCCTTCCTGGTCCCCACACCTAGCCCTGGCCGAATGGCCTCCCAATGCCGGTCCCCACACCTATCCCTAGCCGAATGGCCTCCTCTCTTCCGGTCCCCGCACTTATCCCTGGCCGAATGGCCTCCCGGTCCCAGTCCCCGCATCTATCCCAGGCCGAACGGCCTCCGTCCGACTGGTCCCTGCACCTAACTATACCCGAAAGGCTTCCCCACCTTCTCTCCCACTCTCTCTTACCTCTCCTGCTGCTGCTGTCCGGGCATCTGCTGCGCTGATCTCCTTACCTGCGTCGATTTTCTTAACTCACCAGAAAGTTTTTCCACAGAGGCCACATACACCGACCTAACAAGAAGTGGAGTAACTAGGAGCTGGCCATACTTGCCTAACTGGCCAGAATTGGCGCAGGTGGCAGGTTACGCCCACTATGAGTAAAAAAAAACAAACCTAAAAAAATCATAACTAACTGAATTACGCTGGTGTACATTGATTGAGGAAACGTGTATTTTTTAAACTTAGGCCAAAAAAAATGGCGTGCGCCAAAAAAAGCACAAATCACTGGGGAAAATTGAGCCCAAGATCAGGTGAGTGCAGCTTTTTCTGGGCGGTATTTTAGTCCGGCGGTAATTTGAGCGGTATTTTGGTGAATTGCTGAATTTACCGCCGGTGGTAATTTGGACAGTATTTGGGCGGTAATTTCCACTTTGAGCATCATTTTGGGCAGTACACGAGAAATGACGTCATGGTGGAATGCTAACGAATTTCTAGCCCATAGAGACATCCGGTGGTCGTGAAAGGCGCTATATAAATCTGACTTTCTTTCTTCTTTCTTTCAAAATGCAAATAACTTATGGCACAGATGAGCAAATTACATGCATGGAGAAAAACAAAACCTATGTTATGTTATTCATTTCTCCTCGTTTTCAGTTACTATTATGGCCAATTGAGAATTATGAATGCTTAATTGTTTTATTTTAACTAGGAGATTAATAAATAGAATTTGGAATTTGTAGAATAGAATTTCCAGTTCATTGCAGAAACTGAAAAAATCTATTTGGAACTTGAAAGAGTATTCTGTTTTTTAATAAAGAACAACTTTATCATCTGAGGAGGAAGCCTGTGTGGTTTCAAATATCTGAATGTGCTATAAATAATCAGGGGCATGTACAGGTTTTGAGACTGAGAGGGTCGAGATCAAGGCAAACATACCATCACATGTGCCAACATTTCCATGGGAAAGTTAGTACAACCCCCCTCTAGGGGTCTGGAAGTGGTCAAGGAGCAGGATCCACTGGGAAAAAAATACAACTTGACAACAAAATATGCATTTTCCAGTCTTTTGAATGGATAATTTCCTTGTGAAATTAATCTACAACAAAATTATCCATTCGCCAGTATAAACTGTGGTGCTGCACTTATTCTGAGAAAGTTGAAAATTCTGCTTGGGCAGATGTAGTCATCTCAAAGGGGGTACGGCATCATGGGAATTGTAGTTTTTGCTCAACAAATTTTAGGAAGCAGGATAGAAAACTAATATAAAAAATTGGTGAGGAGGAAAGACAACAAGGGGTGAAAGCCCACAGCTGCACAGTGTTGCTGCACTCCTATATGAGCACTAATGTTAAGATATTGCTTCCTCAAATTGGGTAAACAGAATGAAAATCAGGTGGGTTCTATAATGAGTGGGAAATCTGCTGTGCCAGATTACCATCCAGATAGTGAAGACAAAAATATAGGGCCCGAAATTGATGGCCTTACCACCCACTGCCGCCGACTGCCACCCACTGCTGCTGGCATTCCTCTTGAAGTTGTGCCCAGTGCCACTTTCCATTTTTGTGGAGCGGGCGGGAGGGGAGAATCGCCGGAAACCGCCCGCTGATGTCAGCGGACGGCCGAGTGGCGCATCTGTCCTCTCGCCTGCCGAGATGCCATATTGATACAGGCCGGAGTCGGCACCAGAACGGGGAAGGACCGCTGGCTGAAGGTGGTTCTATCCCCGATGGTGAGTATGAAGAGCTGAAAAAAAAGGTTAATAAACATTTAATTTTTTCTTTACAGTGACTGACCTCGGTGGGGTCCCCTGAAGGTGTTCTGATGTTTTTTTTTTGATCATTTTCATTTTCAGGTCTTTGACCCTCAGTGGGCCCGACACCATCCTTGGTGGCACTTGGGCAGCAAGTGTCTTTGCCTCTGAGAAAGGGAGCTCCCGCCGGCTGCCGCCCAGATTAGCGGCGTAAGTCCCTCTTTTTCCACTCGCCGCCCTTTCAAGGATCTTTTTGACGGAAACCCCACCGAAAGTATCATCAGGTACCTCGGCGGCCATCGGCGGTCCTTTGGGTGGCACTTGGGCGGACGGGGGCCTTCGCCAATTTCGGCCCCTTAGCCCCAGATGCTTTAAATAAAGGAGCACCTTGTTTGGCAAACTTTTCATCACTTGTTTTTAAACACCGTGGGGATAAGATTTCCACTGGTTGCTCTGTGTAGCAACATCATGTATATGTTCAGGAAATTCTTGCAAAATCAGAATCATGTAAAGATCAGAATTAATTTCTACATATAATTACATAGAACCTACAGAACAGCAACAGGCCATTTGGCCCAATTTGTCTATGCTGATGTTCACACTCCTCTCACTCTAATGACCTCTTCCCAGCCTGTCCTCATATCCCATATTCCTTCCTCCCCCATGTATGCATTAAACCTCCACTTAAATGCATAAATGCTATCTTCCTCAACCACTCCATCTGGCAACAAGTTTCACATTCTTTAATAGATTAAAGTGTAGGACGGTTGATGAACAGTGGTGTACATTTAGGAGATATTTCACAACTCTCAAGAAAAATATATGCCAGTGAGGAGCAAAGGGTGTAAGAGAAAACATAGCCATCCGTGGCTAACTAAAGAAATAAAGGACGGTATCCAATTTAAAACAAGGGCATACAAAGTGGCCAAAACTAGTGGGAGAACAAAAGATTAGGAAGTTTTTAAAAGCCAACAAAGAATGGATAAAAAAATGATTAAGAAAAGGAAAATAGACTCGCACGAAATATAAAAACAGATAGCAAGAGCTTCTATAGCTATATAAAAAGGAAAAGAGTGGCTAAAGTAAATGTTGGTCCCTTAGAGGATGAGACCGGAGAATTAGTAATGGGGAACATGGAGATGGCAGAAACTCTGAACAAATATTTTGTATCTGTCTTTACAGTAGAGGACACTAACAATATTTCAACAGTGGATAGTCAAGGGGCTATGGGGGGGTCGCGGGGGGGAGAAACTTAAACACAATCACAATCACTAAGGAGGTGGTACTCAGTAATATAATGAGACTAAAGGCAGATAAATCCTTTATTCTAGGGTCTTAAGAAAAGTAGCGGCTGGGATTGTGGATGCATTGATTGTAAGTTACCAAAATTCCATGGATTCTGGGGAGGTCCCAGCAGATTGGAAAACTGCAAATGTTTAAAAAATGAGGCAGACAAAAAGCAGCGAACTATAGACCAGTTAGCCTAACATCTGTGGTTGGGAAAATGTTGGAGTCCATTATTAAAGAAGCAGTAGCAGGACATTTGGAAAAACAAAATTCGATCAGGCAGAGTCAGCATGGATTTATGAAGGGGAAGTCATGTTTGACAAATTTGCTGGAATTCTTTGAGGATGTAACAAACAGGGTGTATAAAGGGAAATCAGTGGATGTGGTGTATTTGGATTTCCAGAAGGCATTTGACAAGGTGCCACATAAAAGGTTACTGCACAAGATAAAAATTCAAAGGATTGGGGGTAATATATTAGCATGGATAGAGGATTGGCTAACTAACAGAAAACAGAGAGTCGGGATAAATGGTTCATTCTCTGGTTGACAATCAGTAACTCGTGGGGTGCCGCAGGGATCAGTGCTGGGACCCCAACTATTTACAATCTATATTAACGACTTGGAAGAAGGGATTGAGAATAACGTAGTCAAGTTTGCTGATGATATAAACATGGGAGGAAAAGCAATGTGTGAGGAGGACACAAAAATCTGCAAAAGGACATAGACAGGCTGAGTGAGTGGGCAAAAATGGAGTATAATGTAAAGTGTGAGGTCATGCACTTTGGCAGAAAAAATCAAGGAGCAAGTTATTATTTAAATAGAGAAAGATTACAAAGTGCTGCAATACAGCAGGACCTGGGGGTACTTGTGCATGAAAGACAAAAGGATAGTATGCAGGTACAGCAAGTGATCAGGAAGACAAATGGAATCTTGGCCTTTATTGCAAAGGGGATGGAGTATAAAAGCAGGGAAGTCTTACTACAGCTATACAGGGTATTGGTGAGGCCACACCTGGAATACTGCGTGCAGTTTTGATTTCCATAGTTACAAAAGGATATACTTGCTTTCGAGGCAGTTCAGAGAAGGTTCACTAGGTTGATTTCGGAGATGTGGGGTTGACTAATGAGAAAAGGTTGAGCAGGTTGGACCTCTACTCATGGAATTCAGAAGAATGAGTGGTGATCTTAACGAAATGTATAGAATTATGAGGGGGCTTGACAAGATGGATGCAGAGAGGATGTTTTCACTGATGGGGGAGACTAGAAGTAGAGGGTATAATCTTAGAATAAGGGGCAGCCCATTTAAAACAGAGATAAGGAGAAATTTCTTCTCTCAGAGGGTTATAAATCTGTGGAATTCGCTGTCTCAGAGAGCTGTGGAAGCTGGGACATTGAATAAATTTAAGACAGAAATAGACAATTTCTTAAATGGATAGGGGGTTATGGGGAGCAGGCAGGGAAGTGGACCTGAGTCCATGATCGTATGAGCCATGATCTTATTGAATGGTGGAGCAGGCTCGAGGGGACGTATGGCCTACTCCTGCTCCTATTTCTTATATTCTTATGTTTTTATTCTCACCAATCGCTGTGTAAAGAAATGTCTCCTAAATTCTAGATTTGAAATCTAATTTTGCTCGAAAGACTGAAAAGAGGAAACTTTCATAAATGCAGTTATAAAGTTGCTGTACGTAATGACCAGAGGAATACTTAGCCTATTATGTAATAATAAAAATCAGATTGACTCATACCATTAGAACTCTTCATAGTCCACTACAAAGGACCTCTTGGTGCTGATGTTTCTCCTGGTCACCATGCCAGGCACTGGACAAGGGCACGATACCAGCCAAGTGCTCCACACATGCAGAGGAGGAGGCCACACACATTTCCTGGCCCATACTATTTGCAAGGCTCGAGTGCCCTCATGGCACAGGCCTTGTAGGCCTTGTGATGAGAACAAGGGTACTTGGTGAATAGCTTCAGGAGTTAAAGGCCTACAGCTGCATCCCTAGCTACTGGTATCAGGACATTCTGACTGCTGCTGCTGGAGAACAACAGCCATTGTCCCCCAAGCCAAAATATAAAGCCGGGGATGAATTATTTAGTGATACTCACTTCATTTCTGAGTCCAGAAATCACAATCCTCACCACTAGCCTTTTGGAGCATGCTTCCATTTGAGCAGCCCATGAATGCATTCAGAGGAAAGCGAGGCAGGAAGGTCTGCAATGCCCCCTCTCAATTCATGGACAGACTTACAGCTGGCCTGCACCTACTGAGAAATCACAGAGCAATTTTGTGGGGTTGGTGGACTAAAGCAAAAGATCTCCGCCCCTATTTTCTCTTCTTCACGGCCCGGGACTGAGATTTCCCAGGCACAAAGGCTGGAATTTTGCTGGCATTGAGAGGGCGGGTTCAGAGGCGGATCCACTGTCAAAATAGAAAAGATTGACAGCGGGTCGGCAGCCCGCTGTCAACCCACCTCCACTTTAGTTTCTCAAGTGTTGGATCTATCGGCGCTGAACAAACCCAAAACCAAGTGGTGGGGGAGATAGCTGACCTCATTAAAATGCACCTAAAGAGCATTTTACCATGTACTTACCATTTTTCCAGCTTTTTGATGAGGTTCATGGTGCTCGGGGATCATGTTGAGGTAAGTAGTTTGGGTTTTCAATGAGTATACATTATTGTGAATAGTTGACAGCTGCAAGAGTGGTATAAACGCTTCCATTTCACAGCTGTTCACTTTCCAATCTTAGAATCTGGAGCCATCAGTATTTGGAATAAACTGTTGAGCTTCTTGCAGATTGGAAGTGTTTGGAATAAACACTCTATCCACTGTCACCTCCTTGGAGCAACCTCTTTCACCATTGACAGATCACTTCTGTCATCTCAACTACAGCTGCCATTTATTTCATCAGCATTGGTGCCCTTGATAAAATCTTACCTTGGTCCTCAGATTCCCACCATGATTAGCCCCAACACCAACATCACTAGGCACACCAGCACACCAACTGTAGTATATTCTTTGCGACATCATAAACACACACATTTACCAGATGGCTCTTAACACAGGAACTTGTCAGGTGACCTCACACCTGATGCCTTTATTATTGTAAGCAGCAATGACCACAGTAGTCCACTAGGTGGAGCAATAATCCACTAGCAGAAGCTATATATTATACTTTTCCCTCCTTAATGAAGAAATAATTATAACAAACAATCATCATACATAACTAGCATGGTTATACATAACAAAAGTTATGGGGCTAGAACCTCCACTTTTTTTGCCTGCTTAACCCCCACTTACCACCATTTAACCACTGAAATGACGTAGAATGCCCAGATAGCGCCCATTTTTGCACAAAATGGAAACTGACGGGCTTTTTTAGGAGACTTAGCACCAAGCGTTACTTTCCCGATGTGCTTAATGCCAAGAAAAAATATTACCACATGCCCACTTTTTTTGGGCGGAATCAGCAGAATGGGCAATTTCAATGCCCATATTATCGCCCAGCGTTACTTTCCTCATGGACTTAACGCCGAGAATCAATAATAACGCCTGGTGATTGCTTTTTGTCGTAAGGAGCATATTTACCCAAACTAGCGGCCATGGAGATCGCCCACCGTCAATTTCACCACCTCGCACACATATCGCCCAGAATATCGCCCGCTCAAAAAACTGCCCACAAAAAGTAGAACTAACCAGGATGGAAGCCAGTGGTGTGGCTGGCATTTGTTAAATCCCACTCTTACGTGACGAGCTGATATCGGAAAGATTTACCTGAAAGAGCGCTGATGTGAGTGACAACGCTGACACACTGTTGTGTGTGTGCAGCTCAGACATCAATGGTGCCCATCACATTGGTGGCAGTTAAAGTTTACGTTGATTGATGTTAAGTTGTATTTAACTCTTTCACAGTAAGGAATCACCAGTATGTAACGGTCCAGCTATCTGAGATAGTGTGCAACAAGGTTATGTTCAATAACAAAAATTTTATACCAACATTGGTCTGAAATCATAAGTAACACAGCCAATAACACCCAACTCCCGCCCACATCCCATTTTTTCCACCATTGACATAAATCACATGGTCAACTTGTCCAGCAACACAGAATACAAAGGCAAAGCAGAAGCGTAGTTCCCAGCCCCCAGATATCTATTTGGATGACGATACTTCGTGAATTTGTACTCCTGATGACGTGTATCTCTTCATCTTGTTGCTTTTCTTCCATGCTATGTAGTCTCTAGGGATTTCTACTTATAGCCTTGAAAGTTGGTTTACTCTTCAGTTGGCATGCCTTCGCAAGATGCCCAGTTTTCCTGCAGAAGAAACACTCTGCCTTCACATATGGACAACTTGAGCAATGTGTTGTCCCAGGCATTGCTAACATGACTTCAATGTATTGTTACCTTTGCCAGTTGCTGAAGCTTTGGGGCCTAGCTGCCTTTCTTTTAACCTGCATGCAATTCACCTCGGTTGTCTAATGACTGGAAATGTTACAAAATTCTCGGGAATATTGGTCGGCCATATCCATTGACATAGCTGTCTGGTAAGCTAAATCAAAAGTAAAGTAAAGTTGTCAACAACTTTCTTCTGATCGCTTCATTTTTCATCCTACAAAAAAAAGCGTTCCCGCAATGCTCGGTCCTGAAAGTTTCCAAAATGATAGTGAATGGAAAGCTTTTGTAATGCTACAATGTAGTCACGGAGACTCTCGTCGAGTAATTGATTTTGTGTTCCAAAAGGATAACTTTCAGAAATTTCAAGGGGCTCAGGCTGGTTGTGCTGTTCTAACTTGATTTGAATCTCCATAAGTGATGTTTCCTTTGGCTTGAGGGAACAAACACATTTTTAAGGATTTCATACACCTCGGGGCCTGCGTCAGTCAAGAAAATAGCCTGTTTTCTTTCTGACACCACCCGGTTACGATTTTCATCATCCGGGACCTCGATGATACAATTTGCAGTGAAAAATCTTTCTAGCTGCTCCACATACACTCCAAAAATCTCTTGGTCACATTGAAACGCACCGATGCACCCGTTATTCACATAGGCGCGGCCATCTGGAATCTGGCTGTTCAACAAAGTGTGCTTGTAATCTACCTTGGATTCTTAGCTGTTCTGCAAACAAAGAATCTCTCTAGTCTCTCTGTTGTTTGGCTGGATTTATCCACCAAAACAAATTTCGGCTAGGGAATCCGATTAACCCATTCTTCATCGCCAAATGTAGTATATTCTTTCAGACATCATAAACACACACTTTTACAAGATGGCTCTTAACACTGAAACTTGTCAGGTGACCTGTCACCTGATGCCTTTATTATTTAAATAGCAATGGCTGCATTACCACAGTATGGACTCAGTGGAGCAGTAGTCCACCAGCTGGAGCTGTATATTACAACAACAACAGCACCAATCTTCTCTGCAATCACCTGATGCTGCACAAGACACAGGGCATCAGCAGCTAACCACATTGCTACCCGGGGGGCCAGGAATGGCCTCACCATGTCCAGATTTACTTCAGTTAACATTGTACACCCTGGCTGCCACATGATGTGGCAGGTTGGCACCACCCCACCAGCACCATAAAGCATCCTTACAATGCCCAAGCCATTTCAATCACACTCATCACTATTGCAGGGAGTACCGTTATGTCTCACGATTCACTGCAACTCACTAAGCCTCTTCCAAAGGTGCACACAGATCTGTCCAAGAAGGCAAAGTGCTGAAAATAAAGATTTCAAAGTTTGGCCACACATTAACAGAACATTTTCATGAACATTGGTTAAAAGTATCAAGTCCCGATCCTTGTGTGCTGTTAGTTGGTATGATTGGACAATGATGAGCGTAAGTATGAGGGGTGGCTAGTGAGATGGGGATGTGATAATGCAGATAGCAATGGATGGGTGGAGGTGTAAGGTAAATTGATGCGGGTAAGGATGTGTAGGAGTACGGTAGGGAAAGCAGAGTGATTAGGATGTGATGAGTGGCACAGGAGGATATGGTTGAAATAAAAACAGAAAATGCTGGAAATCTCAACGGGTCAGGCAGCATCTGTGAAGAAAGAAACAGAGTTAACGTTTCAGGTCGATGACCCTTCATCAGAACTGGTGAAAGTTCAAAATTAACAGATTCTTAAAGAGCACTGAAAGGGGGAGGGGAGGAAAGAACAAAAGGGAAGGTCTGTGATAGGGTGGAAGACAAGAGAGATTAGAGAGACAAAAGGGATGATGGGCCAACGACATCGTAACGGCAGAAGTCAGGAAAAGATTAGTTAAGATAGGGTATGAATACCAGTTGCCATGGGAAACAGAAAAAAAATTACGTAAGATTGGCGGGGTTTGAGTTTGAGTTGGCTTTGCAGTAACGTTTTGTGATCTACTGAGATCATTGAAAGCTTTCCACCACTGCAGCCAGGTTGTCCTGAAGGCATCCCTGCTTGTGCCCTCCTATGCAATGTGCAACCAGCCTGCATTGGTCGCCTGAAGAGAACCTCCCTATGTGCTGTGACTAACTCCATAAGCAGATGAAGGGAGTCATGGTAGAGCCTGGGTGCAGCTCTGTGTCTTTGTGCAGTGCTTGTCAGTGTTTGCTGCACCTCAATGCTGTAGAACACTGAGAGCACAACTGCCAAAGTCAATGTGGACATGGTCCCTTTAAGGAAACCGGCTGATGACGCATCATCAAATGACGTCATCAGACCCGTTTCCTTTTAATTGGCTGGGAACCTCACTGGGCAGGCTTAACAAGCCCCATCGAGGTAAAATCACTTCAACAGAGTGGGATTGAATGGGCAGCAGGCTGGGACCCCACTACGGACATCGCCCGCCTCGCTCCTGACCTGGTAGGCAAAATCGCGGCCAATGAGCAGGAAGATCTATCTTGCAGTACTTACAAGATTTACCAGCATGTCAGTTAAAAGATTGCGCATAGCGAATCGAAGGTTATGCTGTTGGAAGAAGATAAGAACATGAAAACATAAGAAATAGGAGCAGGAGTTGGCCATTTGGCCCCTAGAGCCTGCTCCGCCATTCAATTAGATCATGGCTGATCTTCTACCTCAAATCCACTTGCCTGCATTATTCCCATATCCCTTGATTCCCTTAATATCAAAAAATCTATCGATCTCTGTCTTGAATATACTCAAAGACTGAGGTTCCACAGCCATTTGGGGTAGAGAATTCCAAAGATTCACAACCCTTGAGTGAAGAAATTTCTGCTCATCTCAGTCCTAAATGGACGACCCCATATTCTGAGATTGTGACCCCTGGTTCTAGACTTCCCAGCCAGATGACACATCTCCCAACATCTACCCTGTCAAGCCCTGTAAGAATTTTGTATATTTCAATGAGATCACTTCTCAGTCTTCTAAAGTCTAGAGAATATAGGCCTAGTGTACTCAATCTCTCCTCATAGGACAATACCCCCATCCCAGGATTTAGTCTGGTGAACCTTCGCTGCACTCCCTCTATGGCAAGTATATCCTTCCTTGGGTAAGGAGACCAAAACTGTACACAATACTCCAGGTGTGGTCTCACCAGGGCCTTATATAATTGCAGTAAGATATTTTTACTCTTATACTGAAATCTTGTTGTAATAAAGGCCAACATATCATTTGCTGTCTTAATTGTTTTCTGTACATGCATGTTAATTTCCAGTGATTCGTGCACAAGGACACCCAGGTCATTCTGACCAACAACATTTCCCAATCTCACCCCATTTAAAAAATACTCTGCTTTTCTATGTTTCCTACAAAAGTGGATAACTTCACATTTCTCCACGTTATATTCCATTTGCCATGTTCTTGCCCACTCACAGCCTGTCTATACCCCCTTGAAGTCTCTCTGCATCCTCCTCACAACTTACAGTCGCACCTAGCTTTGTATCATCAGCAAACTTGGATATATTACATCCAAATCCCTCATCCAAATCACTGATATAGATTGTGAATAGCTAAGGCACAAGAACCGATCCTTGCAGCACCCCATTAGTTACAACCTGAAAATGACCCGTTTATTCATACTCTCTGTTTACTGTCCATTAACCAATCCTCAATCCGTGCTAGTATATTACACCCATTCCCATGAGCCCTAATTTTGCTTAATAACCTCTTGTATAAGAATATAAGAACATAAGAATCAGGAGCAAGGGTAGGCTATATGGCCCCTCGAGCCTGATCCGCCATTTAATACGATCATGGTTGATCCGATCATACACTCAGTTCCACTTCCCTGCCCGCTCTCCATAACCTCTTATTCCCTTATCGTTTAAAAAACTGTCTATTTCTGTCTTAAATTTATTCAATGTCCCAGCTTCCACAGCTCTCTGAGGCAGCGAATTCCACAGATCCACAACCCTCTGAGAGAAGAAATTTCTCCTCATCTCATTTTTAAATGGGTGGCCTCTTATTCTAAGATTATGCCCTCTAGTTCTAGTCTCTCTCATCATTGGAAACATTCTCTCTGCATCTACCTTGTCAAGTCCCCTCATAATCCCATAGGTTTTGATCAGATCACCTCTCATTCTTCTGAACTCAAATGAGTAGAGGCCCAACCTACTCAACCCTTCCTCATAAGTCAACCCCCTCATCTCCGGAATCAACCTTGTGAACACTCTCTGAACTGCCTCCAAAGCAAGCACATCCTTTCGTAAATACGGAAACCAAAACTGCACGCAGTATCCCAGATGTGGCCCCACCAATACCCCATACAACTGTAGCAAAACTTCCCTGCTTTTATACTCCATCCCCTCTGCAATAAAGGTAAAGATTCCATTGGCCTTCCTGATCACTTGCTGTACCTGCAAACTATCCTTTTATGTTTCATGCACAAGTACCCCCAGGTCCCGCTGTACTGTGGCACTTTGCAATCTTTCTCCATTTAAATAATAACTTGCTCTTTGATTTTTTATTCTGCCAAAGTGCATGACCTCACACTTTCCAACATTATACTCCATCTGCCAAATTTTTTCCCACTCACAGCCTGTCTATGTCCTTTTGCAGATTTGTTGTGTCCTCCTCACACATTGCTTTTCCTCCCATCTTTGTATCATCAACAAATTGGCTATGTTACACTTGGTCCCTTCCTCCAAGTCGTTAATATAGATTGTAAATAGTTGGGGTCCCAGCACTGATCCCTGCGGCACCCCACTGATTACTGATTGCCAACCCGAGAATGAACCATTTATCCCTACTCTCTGTTTTCTGTTCGTTAACCAATCCTCTATCCATGCTAATGTATTACCTCCAACCCTTTGAACTTTTATCTTGTGCAGTAACCTATTATGTGGCATCTTGTCAAATGCCTTCTGGAAATCCAAATATAACACATCCACTGGTTCCCCTTTATTCACCCTGTTTGTTACATCCTCAAAGAATTCCATGAAATTTGTCAAACATGAATTCCCCTTCATAAATCTATGCTGACTCTGCCTGACCGAATTTTGCTTTTCCAAATGTCCTGTTACTGCTTCTTTAATAATGGACTCCAACATCTTCCCAACCACAGATGTTAGGCTAACTGGTCTATAGTTTCCAGCTTTTTTCTGCCTACTTTTTTAAATAGGAGCATTACATTTGCAGTTTTCCAATCTGCTGGGACCTCCCCAGAATCCAGGGAATTTTGGTAAATTACAACCAATGCATTCACTATCCCTGCCGTTACTTCTCTTAAGACCCTAGGATGCAATCCATCAGGTCCAGGGGATTTATCCGCCTTTAGTCCCATTATCTTACTGAGTACCACCTCCTTAGTGATTGTGATTGTGTTAAGTTCCTCCCCCGCTATAGCCCCTTGACTATCCACTGTTGGGATATTGTTAGTATCCTCTACCGTAAAGACTGATACAAAATATTTGTTCAGAGTTTTTGCCATCTCCATGTTCCCCATTACTAATTCCCCGGTCTCGTCCTCTAAGGGACCAACATTTACTCTAGCCACTCTTTTCCTTTTTATATACTTATAGAAACTCTTGCTATCTGTTTTTATATTTCATGCTAGTTTACTTTCATAGTCTACCTTCCCTTTCTTAATCATTTTTTTAGTCATTCTTTGTTGGCTTTTAAACGCTTCCCAATCTTCTGTCCTCCCACTAGTTTTGGCCAGTTTGTATGCCCTTGTTTTTAATTGGATACCTTCCTTTATTTCTTTAGTTAGCCACAGATGGCAATCTTTTCTCTTACACCCTTTCCTCCTCACTGGAATATATTTTTCTTGAGAGTTGTGAAATATCTCCTTAAATGTACACCACTGTTCATCAACCGTCCTTCACTTTAATTTATTTTCCCTGTTCACGTTAGCCAACTCTGCCCTCATACCTTCATAGTCTCCTTTATTTAAGCTTAGTATGCTGGTTAGAGATCCAACTTTCTTAGCCTCCATCTGAATTTGAAATTCAATCATGCTATGATCACTCATTCCGAGGGGATCCTTTACTAGGAGATTGTTTGTTCATCCTGTGTCATTACACAAGACCAGATCTAAGATAGCCTGCCCCCTGGTTGGTTCCGTTACATACTGCTCAAGGAACCCATCCTTTATGCACTCTATGAACTCTTCCTCAAGGCTCCCCTGACCAATTTGATTTGTCCGATCAATATGGAGGTTAAAATCACCCATGATTATTGGTGTTCTCTTTTTACAAGCCCCACTATTTCCTGGTTTATGCTCTGACCAACAGAGTTGCTACTGTTAGGGGGCCTATAGACCACACCCACCAGTGACTTTTTCCTTTTATTATTCCTTATCTCTGCCCAAACTGTTCCAACATCCTGATCATTTGAGCCAATATCGTTTCACACTATTGCAGTGATTCCATCCTTTATCAATAGAGCTACCCCACCTCCTTTTTCTTTCTGTCTGTCATTCTGGATTGTCAAATACCCCTGAATATTTAATTCCCAGTCCTGGTCACCTTGCAACCATGTCTCTGTAATGGATCATACCCATTTGTCTCAATTTGTGCCTACTCCCCTCCCTACTGAATCTATTCTCAGGTTCCCATCCCCCTGCCAAGCTAGTTTAAACCCTTCCCAACAGCACTAGCAAACCCCCCCATGAGGATATTTGTCCTGGCTCTTGTACAGGTCCCACCTTCCCTAGAAGAGGTCCCAATGTCTCAAGAAACTAAAGCCCTCCCACGTGCACCATGTCTCCAGCCACATATTCATCTGCTCTGTCCTCCTATTTCTGTACTCACTAGCTCGTGGTATTGGGACTAATGCGGAGATTCTTACCTTTGAGGTCCTGCTTTTTAATTTCTCTCCAAGCTCCCTAAACTCTGTCGGCAGGACCTCGTCCCTCTTCCTACCTGTGTCATTGGTACTGATATGGACCACAACCTCTGGCTGTTTACCCTCTCCCCCCCAGAATGCTCTGCAGCCACTCAGTGACATCCTTGACCCTGGCACCAGGGAGGCAACGTACCATCCTGGAGTCACGTCTGCGGCCGCAGAAACACCTGTTTGCTCTCCTGACTATCGAATCACCTACCACTATTGCTCTTCCATTCTTTTTCCTCCCCCCCTGTGCAGCTGAGCCACGCGTGGTGCCGTGGATTTGGCTCTGGCTGCACTCCCCGGAGCCACCATCGCCCTCACCGGTACTCAGAAGAGAATACCGGTTGGAGAGCGAGATGGACTCAGGGGATTCCTGCACTACCTGCCTCACCCTCCTCTTCAGTCCAGGGGTCACCAAATCCCTATCTGCATGCACACTCTTAAGCGGCAGGTGACCATCTTCTGAAACATGCTATCCACGTAGCTCTCAGACTAGCAGATGCACCGCAGTAACCCCAGCCGCCGCTCAAGCTCCAAAACACGGAGCTCGAGTTGGTGCAGCTGAACACACCTCCTGCACACATGGTCGTCCCGGTTGCATGAAGCATCCAGGATTTCCCACAGGATGTGCAATCCACGGGACTGAGCTGCCCTGCCATCCCTCTAGTTACACTCGCACCTATCAAGTAGAACCTCTAAGTTCCAAACCTTAGCAAAACACACCCAGCCGCTACTCAGCAAACAGCCGATTTAATTGACTGGTTCTCCTTAGATAATAAAGATTACTTATATATTTAATTGCAGTTCCTAAACTACAACAATGCCAAAGGTTTCTTAAAGAAAAGAAAAAATACTCATCAATCCATCAGCCAATCACTTACCTGCTTGGCTGTGACGTCACACTTCGATTTTGATTTTTTTTACTTCCTGTCCCTGCAGCAGCTGACCACCGCCTGACTGCCGCTGCTCCAAACTGCCGTCTCCCTTTGTACTCCTGCGCCTGCTCAGGTCTCGCGATGCTGGCCTCCTCCCGACTTCTATGACAGCTTATCGAATTCCTTCTGAAAATCCAAATACACTACATCCACTGGTTCCCCCTTATCTATTCTGCTAGTTACTGTTATGTATTGATGCTTGGGGTCACTAGACACCAGGGGATGCCACTGTCGGAGATTATCGGGCTGTACGCACGTGTGCGCGGGCCCTGGTATATAACAGCGAGTACCATGTCCTGTGCGCACTTTCGGCGCGAATAAAGTTGAACCAGGTTTGTACCTGAGTGAGTTTATAGTAACAAGTCTTTTGAGTCATTATATACATTACATTTGGCGATGAGATAACTTAAGAACCTTCGCATGCACAATGGGCACCATTGGAATTCTCGAGAGATTCATGGATGGCGAGGATTGGGCGGATTTTATCGACCGCTTGGATCAGTATTTCATGGCCAACAAAATGGAGGAAGCTGGTTAGGCACAGGGCAGTTCTCCTCACTGTTTGTGGTCCAAAAATTTATGGCCTCATAAGGAATCTTCTCTCTCCTGCACATCCAATGGACAAAGAGTATGGGGATTTGTGCACTCTGGTGTGTGAACATCTCAAGCCAAAAGAGAGGATCATCATCTCATGCTATCGCTTCTACACACATGTTCGTGCTGAGGGCCAGGATGTGTCGGGATTCGTCGCTGACCTAAGATGCCTGGCTGAGCCATGTAAGTTCAGAAATGCTTTGGAAGACATGCTGCAAGATTTCTTCTTAATAGGCATCAACCATGATGTGATCCTTCGGAAATTATTGGCCGCAGAAATGCTGGATTTGAGCAAGGCCATGTTCCGTGTATGATGAGGGAGAAGATTGAAATTGAGCTTGACAGACTCCAACGTGAAGGGGTCATATCATCGGTGAAATTTAATAAATGGGCCAGTCCTATCGTTCCTGTGTTAAAGAGTGATGGCACTGTCAGGATCTGTGGAGACTACAAGGTTACGATTAACTGATTTGCAAAACTGGATCAGTATCCGTTTCCAAAGGCTGATGAGCTGTTCGCCATGCTAGCTGTTGGAAAGTCGTTCACTAAATTGGATCTGACGTCAGCCTTTATGATACAGGAGCTTGTCGACACTTCGAAGAAACTCACCTGCATCAGCACCCATAAAGGACTGATTGTCTACAACAGGTGTCCTTTTCGAATCCATTTGGCTGCAGCCATATTTCAGAGGAACATGGAGAGTCTACTGAATTCCGTTTCTAGAACCATTGTGTTTCAAGATGACATTCTGGTCACAGGTTGCGATACTGCTGAACATCTAAACAATCTTGAAGAAGTCCTACATTGTCTGGACAAAGTGGGACTCAGTCTGAAACATTCAAAGTGTGTCCTCATGCACCTGAAGTTGAATTCCTCGGGAAGAAGTTTGCCACTGATGGCATCAGGCCTACTGATTCGAAAACCAAGGCCATCAAAAATGCACCCAGATCTCAGAATGTGACGGAGCTGCGTTCATTCCTTGGGCTACTCAACTATTTTGGTAATTTCTTACCGAGATTGAGCTCTTTATTAGAGCCACTGCACATGCTGCTCAGAAAAGGCGACAACCGTGTCTGGGGTATATCTCAAGATAGAGCTTTTGAGAAAGCCAAGAATCTGCTATGTTCGAACAAGCTGCTTGTTCATTATGATCTGTGTAAGCATCTTGTATTTGCTTGTGATGCTTCATCATATGGGGTTGGCTGTGTACTCCAACAAACAAATGAGTCGGGTAAGCTACAACCTGTTGCGTATGTTTCAAGAAGTTTGTCAAAGGCGAAAAGAGCTTACAGCATGGTAGAAAAAGAAGCTTTGCCCTGTGTGTATGGGGGTCAAAACGATGCATCAGCACCTGTTTAGTCTTCGTTTTGAACTCGAAACAGATATCAAGCCACTCATTTAATTGTTCTCGGAAAACAAAGGGATTAATACCAATGCATCGTCCTGTATCCAGAGGTGGGCATTGACATTGTCTGCCTATAATTATGTTATTCGTCATAGACCTGGCACTGAGAATTGTGCCGATGCACTGAGTCGTCTGCCATTGCCCACACCTGAATGGAGACGCCTCAACCTGCAGATCTACTGTTATAAATGAATGCTTTTGGGAGTGAAGGAACTCCTGTCACTGTTCAACAAGTGAGGATCTGGACCAGCCATGACCCTATTTTATCGGTTGTGAAACATTGTGTCCTCTAGTGATTGGTCTGCAATACCTTTGGAAATGTGTGATCAGACCAAACTTTACAACCGTCACAAAGATATACTATCCATTCAGTCAGATTGTCTACTGTGGGGCAATCGTGTTGTTATGTCTAAGAAAGGCAGAGAAAAATTTGTACGTGAACTACATAGCACTCATCCTGATATCATCATGATGAAAGCCATTGCCAGGGCTCATGTTTGGTGGCCTGGAATTGACTTTGATCTAGAATCATGTGTGCATCAGTGCAATACTTGCATGCAGCTAAGTAAAGCACCAGCAGAATCTCCACTGAGTCTGTCGTCATGGCCATCTAAACTATAGTCGAGGATACACATCGATTTTGCGGGCCCTTTCCTGGGAAAGATGTTTTTTCTTGTGGTGGATGCATATTCAAGTGGATAGAGTGTATTATTATGTCAACCAGTACGTCCACAGGTACTATTGAGAGCCTTCGTGTCATGTTTGCTACTCATGGTTTGCCTGATATTGTTCTGAGCGATAACGGATCTTGCTTCACAAGTCTTGAGTTTCAGGAGTTCATGAAACTCAATGGTATCAGACATATAAGGTCTGCTCCATTCAAACCTGTGTCTACTGGTCAAGCAGTGCGTGCGGTTCAAACGATCAAGCAAAGCATGAAACGTGTGACTCAGGATTCACTGCAGACTCGTTTGTCATGTATATTGCTTAGTTACAGGACAAGACCTCGCACACTTACCGGGGTCTCCCCTGATGGACTACTGATGAAGAGTAGTCTCAAGACCAAGCTTTCTCTTGTCCATCCTGATTTGAATGATCATGTTGAAAACAAACGTCAAAATCAGCAATGGTATCATGATCGTGCTGCTGTATCACGTGACATCTCTGTCAACGATCCAGTTTATGTGCTGAATTATGGTCAAGGTCCAAAGTGGAATGCCAGTACTGTTACGGCCAAGGAGGGTAACAGAGTGTTTATTGTTGTGCTCAAGAATGGGCAAACATGCAGGAAACATGTTGATCAGATAAAACTGCGACACACGGATAAACCGGAACCGGTTGAGAAAGATGTAGTCAGTGACCAATCAACCAATGTTCATTCATCAGAAGACTCTGTTGTCATTACTGAATCTGGACTTTCTGTCTCTGATAGGGTCATTACCACTCCCATCAGATTGGTTACTCAGCCTCCAGTCATAGCTGACTCAGACGCTCGCCCAGAACTGGAGTTGAACTGAGACGATCAACTCGTGAGCGGAAAGTCCCAGACCGTCTTAATTTGTAAAGAGACTGATACTAAAATATTGAAGGGGGATGTTGTTATGTATTGATGCTTGAGGTCACTAGACATCAGGGGGTGCCACTGACGGAGGTCATCGGGCTATATGCACGTCTGCGCGGGCCCTGGTATATAAGAGCGCACTTTGGGCGTGAATAAAGTTGAGCAGGTTTGCACCTGAGTGAGTTTATAGCAACAAGTCTTTCGAGTCATTATATACATTACATTTACAATCTCAAAAAACTCTTAACAAATTTGTCAAATATGATTTCTCTTTATAAATTCGTGTTGACTCTGCCCAAACCTATTATTATTTTCTAAGTGCCCTATTACCATGTCTTCAATAATAGATTCTAGCATTTCCCCTACTACTGATGTCAGGCTAACTGGTCTGTAGTTCCCTCTTTTCTCTCACCCTCCTTTCTTAAATAGTGGGGTTACATTAACTACCTTCCAATCAGTGGGAACCATTGCAGAATCTATGGAATTTTGGAAGATGACAACCAATGCATCCACTATTTCTATAGTCACCTCTTTCAAAACCCATAATGTAGGCCATTAGGTCCAAGGATTTATCAGCTTTCAATCCCATTAATTTCTCCAGTACCATGTTTTTACTAATAATAATTTCTTTCAGTTCCTCATTCTTGCTAGACCCGAGGTTCTCCATTATTTCCAAGTTTTTTGCGTCTTCTTCCTTGAAGTCAGACACAAAGGTGCTGAGATCACTCCTTTTTTGTGTCCTATTTGTGCCGCCGGTATGCGCTAATGGGACGCAATTGTCTTTACACCCGGGGACAGGTGGTGGTGGCGCCTCGAGCAAAATTTCCCCTGGAATTTTGGGCGAGATTTGGAGTGTGCGGCGCTCCCCGCGATTTGCACCCGGGCCAGCGCACACCCGACGTCATCGCCGTGGGCACTGACTCCTCACCGCCCTGCGCAGAACCCTTTGCACCCCATGGGGGAAATTGCCCCGTGGGACATGAGACTGCCACAGACTGATGTCAGCGCACACTTTACATGGCACTGTCATCCTCATGGGACGCCACTTATAAGAACATAAAAACATAAGAAATAGGAGCAAGACTAGGCCATTAGGCCCCTTGAGCCTGCTCCACCATTTAATAAGATCATGGCTATTCTGATCATGGACTCAGCTCCACTTCCCTGCCTGCTCCCCATAACCCTTTATTCCCTTATTGCTCAAAAATCTTTCTATCTCCGCCTTAAATATATTCAATGACACAACCTCCACAGCTCTCTGGGGCAGAGAATTACATAGATTTACAAGGGGAGTCTGTGTGCGCCCCGGGTCGTCTTTTCTTTTGTCGGACAACTTTTTTGTCGGCCCGACAATGGCGGCCCTCCTCCCGGCCATCATGCAGCCTGGCACTCCTCTTTGCATGCCAGGCTGCTAGCCCACTTGAGATTGTCCCTGGTGGCCCAGTGGTAGTCACTAAAGGGCCATACAGGGTCCGCAGTGGCCCTCCCCTTTAAATGAACAGAAAGGGCGTCATGGCGCATCAGCGCTACGCGGAGCAGCCGAATTGTGCTGACCTGTTCGGGACCCCCCTCCAATGATGTTGTGCGCCTGAGTCAGCAATCTGCCTCATTTGAGGTGCCCAAAGGGCAATTCCACGTCAGGGGCGAGACTTCCATTCCGGGCATTAACTAACCTGCGCCCAGAAGGTTACCGTCTCCGGATGGGCCACGGGGCAATTTCGGCCCCAAAGAATTTGTTTAATTTCTCTGCCATTTCCTTACTCCCCATTATAATTTCTTTTGTCTCAGCTTCTAAGGGGCCTAAATTTACTTTTGCTAATCTGTCCCTTTTTACATACCTGTAGAGGTTTTTAAGCCTCTCGCATGTTTATTCTCATATTCTATTTTCCCTTTCTTTATCAATTTCTTGGTCCTCCTTTGCTGAATTCTAAAATCCTCCCAATCCTCAGGCTTACTACTCTTTTTGGCAACATTATAAGCCTATTTCTTTGTTCTAATACTATTTTTAACTTCTCTTAGTTGCCCCAGCTGAAATGGCCCTGCACTGGATTTAGAGTGGTAACTTTGAATAAACCGAAGTTTTGTTGCCCGGAATTGGGCCTTGGAATGAAAAAGATCCTGTTGTCGCTCACCGGTGCTCTCGGTATGGGAGTGAGGAATAAGTGTGGTGTGACCGTGCCGCTGCGAGTCAACGCTGCAACGTCAGCATGGTGCTGATGATGTCAGGGCAATGCGGATGTGCCGCGTCGTTCTGATGCATCGCAACGTCCCTTCCCCTGTCTTGAAGGGGAGGGATGCTGCGAGGCCGAGCGTGGGCTCTGTGGCGCCCACGGGACCACCAGAGAGGCTTTCGGTCAGGCCAGCGTCCCGGTTCCAAAAGGGTGTGCCGGGCTGCCTGTTGGCAGCCCGGCTGAACCAGCAGCCATCACTGTCGGGCCGACTTAGGCTCTCCCTTTAAAGGCGGCCACAGTGCTCCAGCCACCAGCAGCTCCGCACCCCAAGAAGCTGTCGGTGGCATTGCCCGGTGCTGACTGCGCTCCCGCGGGGTCATTTCCCCTGTGGGCACAAAGGAGTTGGCGTGCACGCGATGACTTCATCACCGTATTTGCTGGTGCCCAAGGCGCCAACCACGGGGCGCGGCACAAAGCTGTTTTCGCCCCCGGCGTTAGACTGAAATAGTTTATAGCAATTCATAATTGGCAGATTTGAGACTAAGGACTAGAAATTGCATAGCATCCTGTTTGGGGCAATAACTTTTCAGGGAGTGCAAAAGTATCGCCAGATGAAAAATAATTTTTGCTACCGGGAACTTCCACTTTAGCACTCCAAGAGGGAAGTGGAGCGCTAAATCAAGCAAATAAAAATAACTCTAAAAAGGAATGGTTGGCATTTCTAAGGCAGGACTTCCATTAATAATTGTTTTAAGATTTACCACTAGAACAATAATGCATTTAGTCTGTGGCCAATGAATTGCAAAAAATACAAGTTTACCAAACATTGAACTCATTTCAACATCATCTTTCTTCTCCAAATGCTACGGTTAATTGCAAATGGGGAATTTTAACTCCCTCCACCCAGCAGAAACCAGATGGAACGGGAGTTAAAATTCAAGCGATAGTATACTTACTGCCCTTTTATTGCCTCGTGGTCAAGTTAACATTGCTGTTTTCTTAGGTGGTTGAGGCGCCCATATGATTCAAGCAGGAGCCTCATGTGTACAAGTAAATTGGGTCATATAGGACCTCAAAGCTATTTTAATGGCCTACTGGGTGGAGTATCCACTGTAGAAATGACCAGGCAAGAAGCAGAGGCCATTACAAATAAGTGTAAAAATTATGATTGTGGACCAGGAGTAGCAGGAATGTTTGAGCCACTGTTACTGAGGGCTCCCCCCCACGCTCCCTCCCCCACCCCACCCCACCCGCCTCCTCCTTCTACATTCACAAAAGCCTCCTGACCCCTACCTGAGTGCCAGTCGATATTTACTGGCCAGAGCCAGTGAGCTGTCCCCAGATATTGGTGTATCAGACCCGCATGTACCACCGGCAGACCGTCTGGGTGTTAAAATTCCTCCTGATGCATCCATCCTAAAACTTTTCAAAATAAAGCTTAAAAGAACTTCTCAGTGGCAATATTTTCCCATTGAATTTTCTTCCCTTCACTAGACGGAGTGCCCTGTAGAGCAGTGATTAGGAATGTTATTTTCTCGCGTTAAATTTATTTTCAGTCATTATTGAAGAATATTGAAAGTAATGCATGAGTAGCAATAAAATAAATGTGATTTTCATCCCTCTCTATTAGCCTCTACATTTATGCTTTGCTTCTCAGTCAGAAGTGAGGAAGGATAATTCAGTTGGAAGATACACATAGTGCTGCTCCTTGAATGATCTTTCCAGGAGATTCATTGGGAAGGATTTCCCTTCTGATTTTTGTTTTCCCTGTCAAAAACCATACGACCTCCTCAAGGCAGCCAATTTCTCTTTGGAGAAATCTGAAAAGAAGAATATCAATCAAGACCAGAATTTGAATTTGGTTTTGTGGTGCTGAGTCTAATGTCTAGCACTGCATTTATATAGTCTATAAACTCTTGATACTGTGGGCCCAAATTTGGCCCTCCGTTTTTTTCGGCGCATCTCTGAGTCCCCCGCCATCAGAAACAGTGTCAAAAAAAATCTATGCGATCATGACCGATTCTCGGATCATCTGTGGAGCTGGCGTGGTGCAGAAGAAAGAGAAGGGGACAGAGCCAGGTCCCGGTGCTGAAAACAGTGCCGGCACTTCTGAACATGCACGCTGGAGTCTGCGCGCATGTGCAGTAGCTCCTGGCAGGCCGTTTCTGCAAACGTGCACTGCAGGCTGTGTGGGAGGGCTGAAGCATGCCATCCCTAGCCCTTGCCGAATGGGCTCCCTCATTGGCGGCCCACTGCGTTCCCTAGGTAGAAGTTCTATTTTTTATTTATTGTTTACTGATTGATTTTGGTGCTTTAGGTGCAGGGTTCCTTCTATTTTTTTATTTGTTATTTATTGGTTGCTTATTACTTTGGTCTTGGTGCTTTAGGTGCAGGGTTCCTTCTATTTTATTTGTTAATTAATTGCTAATTATTTTTTGTGCTTTGGTTGGTGCTTGGTGGTGCTTTAAATGTAGTTACTTGTGCCAATTCCTTAACTGTAAGTAAGGTCTTTCTGTGCGGACAAAAGTGGCCACATACGCTGCCCTAATTTAGTTTAGTACAACTTTTTTCTGGCCAAATTGGCATAAATGGTGTAAGTGGCTGGGAATGCCCCCTTTTGAAAAAAAAAACTGACCTAACAAAAAACCTAACTAACTCACTTACACTGGCGCAAATTAAATGGCCATATTTGCAACTATAAAGATACACCAGAAAAATCAAGTTACACCAAAAAAAACGGCGCAACTCATGGGGAAATTTGGGCCCCGTATAAAGTGCATTTAAAAAAAAAACTTGCATGCTAATTTTTATCAATAATATCATATAACCTACATACAAAATAATAAGAAGGAAAGATGATAGTGCTTCTTGTTTTTGGAATGTTGTAATGCTTGAGTTATTTTTAATTTAGAAGATTTTCAAACTTGATTTTTTTCAATTCAGACTACTTAGTCTGGATTTTAATAGCCCGGATTTTGCAGTGGTAATGACGGTGAAGCTGTCAGCATTTGCCATCATTACTGCTCTGAAAGTGACCGTAACTGCAGGATTTAGTGTAAGCGCAGTTAGACGCAGTATTTCCAGAAGTTGCTGTCAGTCATTCCCTGCTCCACCACAGGTTGCGCTGTGAAACTCCCCAGAGCCAGCAATCAGGCAAATCACTTGAACTGACGAAAACATCTCCATTTATGATGGAATATCACTGCTAAAAACCTAATAAAATGTTAAGCCTTGTTGAAAAAGGTGTAACTAGGTTTTTAACGGCCTACTGATTGCTGAACGACCTTTCTGGCTCTGAAAAACTAATTTTATACTTTTGGATTGTCAAATATTTCCATTAATATTATTAAGAATTATGGTTAGAAATTCGTTATAGTTAAAGAATGGGCAGTGTTTAAACCAAAAAATGGTTAAGTAACGGCAGTTGAAAATCGTCTAGATTGCACGCAAAATTCATCCTCATTCCTTGTTAAAATGATTACAGTCATGATTCCTGTCTAAAAACCCAAGCTCACTGGTATTACACTGAAAAAAAAGACCAATATCAGGGGCAGTCTAAACAACAATAACAACACCTTGTATTTATATAAACGCAAGTAATGATTGCCACAGGATTTTTTCACTACTTAAACGGGAGGTCCATTGATGCTGCAGCATTTCATTCTCAGCATTGTTGGGTGTGCAGCTGCCTCAAAAACCATAAGAAGAAAGACAAAGAGGAGGAGCATTCATTTACAAATGCTGATGGCAGATCGCCGCCGCAGGGAGAGAGCCCGGAGGTTTTCTGAGGAAGCTTTGGAGGCATTGGTTTTAGCATTGGAGAGAAGGTGGGCGGTCCTGTACCAACTGGCAACAGGCCCTCGCCACAAGTCTGCCGCACTATGTGAAGGGAGGTGGTACACCACGTCATGGACAACACTGTGCTCCCCAGGTCTCTCACACAGAGCAAGAAGAAATTTAATGACCTCACACGGTTGGTCAGGGTGAGTGAAGACTTCAACAAGTGCTACATACCACCATCTGTACTATAAGCTTCACACACTGACCAATATAACGTACCTCCAGCATTCACCCACCAACAGTCTCTACCTAGCAACACTCACACTCACATCTCACAACATGCACACAATGACAGCTGTTCAACCATGGCCGGCACAAGGGTCATTAGTTATTGGAATTTATGTGATATGTGTGATATATTTATAGATAAATGTATTAATGGTGTTTGGAATATTTTCAAAGCAATTGCGATCATTGCTGACCTCGAAGAAAGCTACCCACAAAGATCTAGCAATCTCTGTGGAGTCAATTTCAGCTCTGCCAACCTTAGATAAAATCTTGTGCAAAATCAAGCGAATCACCAACGTACAGCAACAGTGATGTCATCAAGCTGGGTAAGGAACCAATTACATTTAAGAATTCTCACAGACAGCAAACCAGGAAGTAAAATGCACAGATTATAATTTACTGTTAATTTCGACATACACATAGGACTAAGGTAGAAGCTGAAATATCATAAATACATTAAAAAATATACTAAAACTTAATGGGGATTTGCGCCACACGTTAGCACCTCAAGATAGCAGTAAAATGGCATTGACAGCTGTAATGACAGCTGATGCCAGTTCCAGCAGTGTTCACGTTGACCATAAATTTCTGGCCAATATTTTGTTTCTTAAGAGTGTGGAAAGCATTTTTCACGTTTGTGTCTTGCACTGGTCACCTACTTAGGGAATCAAGCAATAAAGCTGTCCAAATGTGATAACTTGCTGGTGCAGTGTTGGTTATGAAACACCAAGAGTTCATACTAAGGTTGCTCCACTGATCCAGTCTTAGAGAAACCAATAAAGTTCAAAATAAAGAAATAATGTATGACTTTTATTCTGTGGAATAACACAGGAAATCTGCAGGCTCAAAGGAACACATATTTATTTAATTAGTAGGTATAAATACATCCTTTAGCTGTCCTAATTTGAAGGTATAAAATATCCATAGTTTGAAATAGAATATAATTTGGAATGTCTTCTTTTAAGTTGGCAAGAAAGAAAAAGAGGCAAACTTATGACTCATCTGCACTTTCTAGATTGACATAATTTATTTCAGTAGTCTTGGAGCCATTTGCTGCCCACCTTCCTCCTCACCTATGACTTGCAGGGAGACCTGCTGCTCCATGTATCACTGGGCAGCCACCTCTCAGTGGAAAAAGAGAGATAGTAAAATGTGGCCTAATGTAACCCTTGTGCTCCTTTGTAAAAGGTGAGTAGACCTTAGTTTACATCTTATAAGGAAAAAGAAGAGAGCAAAGATCAACAGTATCTTTAAACGATTCAGGCAACACCATGAACAGTAAACACAAAACCATCAACAGAATTCCAGAATGCGATTATGGTCTTGAAATCACTTCAGGATGTTTATTATTTACTTATGACATTTACTATGATTGACGGTAAAGACCTATTCTATTTTAGGTTCTTCTTAGTTTCCAATAACAACTATCAAACAGATGATATGTCTAATGCTGCATCAAATGTATAGCGGCTCAATTCAAATATCATCCCTCTTTGTTAGAACAACCTACGTGTCTGAACTGTATCTACACTTAAGGGGGTTTACTTTTTGTGTGATGTAATCAAGTTAGCAAGACTTTAATGACCCGTAAATTCTTTTGGATTATTTTTTAGCGAAATGAACTATTTAAATAATAAGCTCACATCCATCAAAATCCAGGGGTCACCACAAGAATACATTTTGGAAAGACAAAAAAAACAAATAGTGCATATTTCCATTGTTATCGTCCTGTTAATCTCATTTTCTTATGAAATCTCGTGATAACCTGTCATTTTTTTCTACCTTTGTATGTCTTGTATCTTTTTGGCTGTCTTGTGCCAAGTACTGAAAATATATCTAGGTAGGAACACTGTTCAGTATGGCCATTCTACATACAAATTATGAATGAATATAGATGAGTGTTGTAGCTGAGCTGAACTGAGCAGCTTCAAATGGGCCAATAAAGGGGTTCGTCCTGGCGCAATGGGGATGAAATTGATCACTGCCTGTAGAGCAAAATAGTCTCATAGAGAATAGACAGTCCATTTTAAACAACACCCAATTTTTGTGACTTCATGGAAACGCAAATTGGGAGCAATGTAAAATGGGCTGCCGATTCGCTATCATCTGTTTTGCACTACTGGCAGGATGAATTTCACTCCCGTTGTTTCCTGCATGGATAGATAAAGCAGGGATTTATAATTTTGTTAAAATGCCTGAAAATTGAGTTTCCCACATTTAAATCTGAATCTAGTACAAATTGTAAGGGCATAGTAGCCAACCTGGAAATTTCTGCCAGACACAAGGGTAATACTTTGTGCATAATCCAAAATGCCAGTAATATTTACATATTCTATAATACTATTTCTGTTTACTGTAAGTGAAACCGATGTGAAGCTATAGAGTGTCCTTAGTTATTCTATTTAGCAAAGAGTAAAGTTCCATTGGGACATCTGGCTACTTTGGCAGCTACTTCTTCAGCAATTGCACATCATTGCACACCACAGCTGTGGTGGGGTGAGTCCTCTATCTCTGTCAGCTCACTGGATCCACGTGCTTGTATGCCCTCATTCTTACACCAACTAACAAGAGCAGCAACTTCCTCCTAATGTTTCCTACATTACAATAGTAACTACACTGTAAAAGTACTTCATTGGCTTTGGGACGTCCTGAGGTCATGAAAGGTGCATGTAAATGCAAGTGTTTTATTTCTTTCCTCAGCATCGACAATCTCCATGTTGATCAGCAACTGGATGCCAGGACTTTCTTCTTCACGCTGATAATGGATTCAAAACTCATGTCTGCTGGCAGGAGCAACAATGAATGCATGAGCTCAAAGAGATTCTTTGCTTCAGAATGAACCATTGCCGCCTGCGTGGGATCCTCGATTGTGTCAGATGCAGCTGTTTTCTATACTGTCAGGATGAATTTAGAGTGCCAAAGACCAGTTGGCAATGGATTGTGCTTTCAGCTCCTCTCATGCTGAATGGATCATGTCAATTGCTGGCAGAAAATGAAAATGACATGCCAGCATCATGCCTGGCAATTACTTTTCACCCCAAACATTTCGCGCAGTGTTGTCTTACAGCTTAAATATATCAGAGTCCATTAATTAGATCACAATGACATGGTTGGAAGTGAAAATATTAGATCAGCATTTAGATGCAGTCATTTAAACTTCACAGAAGTCAACTCGCAAGTTAACTTTTCTGCCTTGTGATGCCTTGATTAAAATGGTACAGAACCTCCTCTAAAAGAGCAACAGCCATCCAGGCATTTTATTTTTTTTCTGTGGGTTATAGGCAGCATGATAACCACCAAGTACATTGGTAGATTTAGAAATCCCAGTCACCAGAAGCTTTCTTTTTCTCCTGTCATGTTAGCATAAACTATGAAAGTAATTTATGCTTGGCTTTTTTCCCACCTGAGCATTTTCATTGATGAAAGCTAATGTTCTGCTTGAATGCAGCTTGCAATAAAGGCAGTTCCATCAACATTAAAGATGTCTTCAAAGGCTTCTGAGGCTGACCTCCAGGATATAGTCAATGTATTCACTGAGGTATATGAAAGCATGGGCCTTACGCCTAACATCCGTAAGACAAAGGTCTTTCGCCAGCCTGTCCTCGCCGCACAGCACTGCCCTCCAATCATTAAGATTCACGGCTCGGCCCTCGACAATGTGGACCATTTCCCAAACCTCGTGAGCCTCTTATCAATAAAGGCAGACAATGATGTGGAGATTCAACATCGCCTCCAGTGCGCCAGTGCAGCCTTCGGCCGTATGAGGAAAAGAGTGTTTGAAGACCAAGCTTGATATGTTCACAATAAAGGATGAAACTGAGTACTGTGTACAATGAGCAAGTGTGACCTTAGCTCCTTTAATAAGACTCCAGAGTGCAGGTACCTCGTAGGTGGCCTGCTTATATACCGTGCTCCCAAGGGATGCTGGGATCCCTTGGGACTCCAACAGGTAGGCCCTCTGGTGGTAGTGTAATACAGGTTACAAGGGGTTAAATACATAACATCACTCCCCCATGAAGTCAATAGTACATTTATTTACAAGATGAGATGATCTGGGGCTTTTTGCTCCCTTGTCGATCGTCTCAGTACAAATGCAGATGTGGGTGAGTTGGTTAGATCTTCACTGGGCTGCTGGGCAGCCGGCCTTGCCAGGCTGCTGGGGATGGTGAGTTCGGCTTCATGGTCAAACATGATGTCAGTTGCCACTTGTGTGTGTGGAGGGTCAAAGTTGGTGGTGTCTTCTTTGGGTTGTCCTTAGCTGTTGGTGAACAGCAATTTGATTTGGTCCAAATGCTTTCTGCACGTTAGTCCATTGGCCAATTTGACCTGACACACCCTACTCCTTTCTTTGGCTATGACCGTGCCAGCGAGCCATTTGGGACCATGTTGGTCTTCATAGTGAGGGGATTTGAGTACAGGGGCAGGGAGGTGTTACTACAGTTGTACAGGGCCTTGGTGAGGCCACACCTGGAGTATTGTGTACAGTTTTGGTCTCCTAACTTGAGGAAGGACATTCTTGCTATTGAGGGAGTGCAGCGAAGGATCACCAGACTGATTCCCGAGATGGCGGGACTGACATATCAAGAAAGACTGGATCAACTGGGCTTGTATTCACTGGAGTTCAGAAGAATGAGAGGGGATCTCATAGAAACGTTTAAAATTCTGACGGGTTTAGAAAGGTTAGATGCAGGAAGAATGTTCCCAATGTTGGGGAAGTCCAGAACCATGAGTCACAGTCTAAGGATAAGGGGTAAGCCATTTAGGACCGAGATGAGGAGAAACTTCTTCACGCAGAGAGTGGTGAACCTGTGGAATTCTCTACCACAGAAAGTTGTTGAGGCCAATTTACTAAATATATTCAAAAAGGAGTTAGATGTAGTCCTTACTACTCGGGGGATCAAGGGGTATGGCGAGAAAGCAGGAATGGGGTACTGAAGTTGCATGTTCAGCCAGGAACTCATTGAATGGCGGTGCAGGCTCCAAGGGCCAAATGGCCTACTCCTGCATCTATTTTCTATGTTTCTATGTTTCTATGTCTATGTTTCATCAGCCACTCTCACCTCAGGTGGGCCTTCCAGTACCAGCTGCTGCTGCCTCATGATAGCTAAGTTGTACAGCATGCAGCAGACAACAGTGAACTGACCGACAATCTCAGGCGCCGTACTGCAAGTAGCCTCTGGAATGCTCCAGGCATCGGAAACACTGCTTCAAGATGTCAATGGTCCTCTTTATTATGCTGCGCATCGCAATGTGCGACATGGTGTATTCCCAGTTAGCTTCTGTCCGGGTTACGCATAGGGGCATCATGAGCCAGGTGGCTAGGCCATACCCTTTGTCTCCAGCAGCCAGCTCTGCCCTTCTGGCTGCTGCTGATACATGGCAGATATAGCACTCTCGTGTTTGATGAATGCATCATGGGTGCTCCCAGGGAATCTCGCATCAACTGCCATGATGCGATGTATGTCATCACAGACGAGCTGCACATTCACGGAGTGGAAGCCTTTTCTGTTCCTGTACATCTCGGAATCCTCCAAAGGTGCTCACAAGGCGATGTGGGTACAATATTGGGGAAGCCATCAACCCCGGAGAAGACCACAGCCCTGTCACGCATTGCCTGGGTGGTCATGGGAAACGTTATGTCGTCATTCCTCCGGGCATATAGTGCAGCAGTCACCTGCCAAATGTAAATATGTGTTGCATGTTGAGAAATGGCACACACATCCCCAGTTGTGGCCTGGAATGGTCCAGATGCATAAAATGAAAATGCAGCTGTAACCTTTACTTCAACTGATAAAACAGTCCTCCTGATGTTTCTAGGATGTTTTTAATAACTCACAGATCTCGGTTACAACTTCTTTGCGGATGTCCAGCCTTCTCACACAGTCTCCATCTCTCAGATGCAGGTATGAATGCCTGTCTCAATATACTCGATGTGGGTAAGGCCTCCTGCACATTATTCTATGTGCTCTGAGGTTTCTCAGGAGATAATGTCCAATCAATCTTCTCCTCCACAACACAATCAAGCAGAAGTCTTTACGAGGTATGGCATTATCAATATTACCCCCATAATTTAATTATAGCTTTGCAAGAAGCTCAAAACAGCAGGACAAAGCACTCACACTTTCCTCTCTCTCTTTCCCCAAGATCGACGCTCTAGTATGGACCACACCCTGGTCTGCGCAGACGCAATAGGCTTGTTTAGAATGGGAAGCTAGGCATTCAATAAGGAAATTAAGTCTAATACAATTCTTGAATTTTTGATTTTTTTCAAAGTACCACCCAACCACCGAACATCTCACCAGGCTCAAGGGTCAGCCAGCAGAATCGCTCCCTTGCCCGGACACAAGGGCTCAAAGTCGAACCCCGCCCCCGCCTCCCCCCTCCCCGTCCCCAGGCTTCTTTTGAAGCTGCTGTATAGCCTACAGTTCTCATCCCTTCAGTTCGGCTTCCATCCCACCCCATACCCCCACTCCCAGACTTCTTTTGAAAGCCCCGAGCCCCGAGCCGACACTCCGACCCTCGAGCCCATTGAGGAGATGTTCGGTGGTGGCGTGGTACTTTGAAAAAAATCAAAAATTCAAGAATTGCATTAGACATCCATTTTCTGCCTTTTGACTTTGAAAAAATTAAGCTTCATGATGCATATTATTTGCCTTCTTGTCTCCATAAGTTCGCCTAAAAACAATGGTGTCTTTCTGTGCCAATTTTGTAACGTGCGCTAGTTTTCCTTAAGTGCCCAGAAGGTTTTTTGTGAGTGGTCACATCCTAGGAAAAATGTAAGTTGGCCAAACTTGCTTAAATGTGAAAAACTGGCACAGATGTCAGGTTACGCTCCTATGACGCAAAAAAATCCTAACCATAAAAATCGTAACTAACTGAGTTACGCTGGAATAGAATCTTTGGGGAAATTGGAGATTTTAGTTTACTCCAAAAAAAACAGCGCACGCCAAAAAAACACCGCAAATAATTGGGGAAAATTGAGCCCATGGTGCCTGATTTGAAAAAGAAAGCTTATCACTCACCGAATAGTGACTGTATATAGCTCCTATCCCTACCTAAATTACATTATAATTTATGCCAACACAAGCCGCCGGGTCCATATTGGCAGAAAGCTTTCTGTGACTATCGAGGTTAATACCAGAATACGTCAGGGCAGTGTTCTTGCCCAAACCTTATTGTTGCCAGGTGTTCATTGCATTATGAAGTCAATAACAGAAACAAGTGGATGTGCGACAATGTCTATACATATCCAGATCTGGACTTTGCCGACAACATAGCAGCCATTCCTTGAAAATGTGCACATCTTCACCTATGAATTTTTGATCAAGAGGCATCCATCATTGGTCTTCATGTCAACTGGAACAAGATGAAAATGCAAACATTAGGATGCAATGACATTTCAGCTCCCACCATAATGATTAAAATCAATCGAAGACAATGGAATCAGTGACACAATTCACTTATTTAGCATGATTTCCTGACTGCTGCAGGCACATTACACTTACGAGACTGTACGCAACCTGACTAATGAAAACACCGATATCTTGGTTGGTTGATCATTACTAACTCCTCCGGTTTGGAAATCTCATGCACCACCCCAAACTGACACTGACAGAGCATTCAACACCAACATGGAAGAGGCCACATAGCAGATACGATAACTGCATAAAAGTACTTCTTAGTAGCACGAGCCTTACTGCAAATGAGGCACAAGTGAGAGTCCTGAATCATAATGATATGTCCTTACAATAAGCATAAATGCACACGAGGCCCATACTTGAGAGAAGGTCACTCTGTGACCAGTTACCTTTATTACCAAGACCTCAAGTGATGAAGGTGGGTGGAGCTTCCCCTTTTATACCTGAAAGTCAAGGAGTGTCCCCTTGTGGTCAATGTTCTCAAGGTGTACAAATTAGGTCAGCTTATACATGGGTTACAATGATAGTTGAATACATGACATCACCTCCCCCCCAAAGTCTTATTGGGATCACAGGTTAAGTCTCTCTGGTGGTTTACGCTCCCTTGTAGAGTGCCTGAGTTGGAGCTCCGGTTGTTGGGTGCTGGCCTGAGTGTCTGCTGTTTGCGGTGCCTCAGGCCTATCTGGACTGCCCACAGTGACTGGGCTCGCCTCTGCGTGGTTCCGGTGTTCGGTCACCTGTGGTTGAGTAAACTCTACATCGTGTTCTTTCTCTGCTTCTTCTATGGGGTTGCGGAACCTCCTTTTATTGGATCCACGTGTTTGCGGCAGATTTGTCCATTGGTAAGTTTAACTACCAAAACCCTATTCCCCTCTTTGGCAATCACAGTGCCTGCAAGCCATTTGGCCCTGCAGCGTAATTAGGGACAAAAACAGGGTCATTGACATCAATACATTCCTGTCATGGTAGTCACATTGTGACTGACGCCTGCTCTCAACAATTTCTTTCATAGCAGGGTGTATAAGGGATAACCTGGTTTTGAGCGTCCTTTTCATTAGCAGCTCTGCGGGTGGAATCCCTGTGAGCGAGTGTGGTCGGGATCTATTGGCCAACAGGAGGCATGATAAGCGGCTTGGTAGGGAACCCCCTTGGATTCTGAGCATCCCCTGTTTGATTATCTACACTGCTCATTCCACCTGGCCTTATGAGGCCGGTTTGAACGGTGCCATTCTGACATGGTTGATTCCATTGCCTGCCATGAAGTCCTGGAATTCAGTGCTTGTGAAGCACGGGCCATTGGCGCTGACCAAGACATCTGGTAGACCATGGGCAGCGAACATTGCCCGTAGACTTTCTATCGTGGCAGAGGATGTGCTTGAATTTAAAATGGCACACTCAATCCATTTGGAGTAGGCGTCTACTACAACCAAAAACATTTTTCCCATGAAAGCACCTGCGTAGTCCACATGGATGCATGACCATGGCTTGGCGGGCCAGGACCAGAGTCTAAGCGGGGCTTCCCTGGGTGCGTTGCCCAGTTGAGCGCACGTGTTGCACCTGCGAACACAAAGTTCCAGGTTTGCATCTATCCCTGGCCATCAAACGTGTGACCTGGCAATTGCCTTCATCATGACAATGCCCGGGTGCTCATTGTGAAGTTCTCTGATAAACAACTCTCTGCCCATCTGGGGCATGACTACTCGGTTTTCCCACAGTAGTCAATTGACCTGAATCGAGAGTTCATCCTTGCACCTATGAAACTGTTTAAATTCCTCAGGGCATGCCCCGTACGTGGCTGCCCAGTCCCCATTCAGGACCCATTTCTTAACTAAAGACAGCAGCGGGTCTTTATTTGTCCAGTCTTTAATCTGACGGGCTGTCACAGATGAGCCTTCGCTTTCGAAAGCTTCAACAGCCATGACCATCTCAGCATCATGCTCAGTTGCCCTGTCAGTGGTGGCTAATGGGAGCCTGCTGAGTGTATCAGTGCAGTTTTCAGTGCCCGGTCTGTGCCGAATTGTGTAGTCATAGGCGGCTAACGTGAGTGCCCACCTCTGTATGTGGGTCGATGCATTCGCATTTATGGCCTTGTTGTCAGCCAAGAGGGACATTCGGGGTTTGTGATCTGTCTCCAGCTCAAATTTCCTGCCAAACAGGTACTGGTGCATTTTTTTTTACTGCATATACACATGCTAGCGCTTCCTTTTCTACCATCCCGTAGCCCCTTTCTGCCTGCGACAGACTTCTGGAGGCATAAGCTACCGGCTGTAACTGACCATTGGCATTCACATGCTGCAACACACACCTGACCCCATAGGACGACGCATCGCACGTTAAAACAAGTTTCTTACACAGGTCATATAACGTTAACAGTTTGCTGGAGCATAACAAATTGCGTGCTCTATCAAAAGCCCTTTCCTGGCTGTCCCCCAGACCCAACCACGACCTTTGCATAGGAGCACGTGTAGCGGCTCTAACAGTGTGTTCAATTTGGGAAGAAAGTTACCAAAATAGTTCAGGAACCCCAGGAACGAATGCAGCTCCATCGTGTTATGGGGTCTGGGTGCTCTCTGGATCGCTTCTGTTTTGGACGCAGTAGGTCTGATCCCGACTGCTGCTACCCTCCTCCCCAGGAATTCTACCTCTGGAGCTAAGAAGATGCACATCGCCCTTTTCAGTCGCAGCCCCACCCGGTCCAGTCTGCATAGCACCTCCTCCAAGATACTGTTCTTCAGTATCACGACCCGTGATGAGGATGTTGTCTTGAAAAACCACCGTCATTGGAATCGACTTGAGGAGGCTTTCCATATTTCGCTGAAAGATCATGGCAGTCGAACGAATCCCAAACGGAATCTGTTATACTCAAACAACCCCCTATGTGTCGTAATGGTGGTCAGCTTCTTCAACTCACTCGCCAGCTCCTGGGTCATGTAAGCTGAGGTCAGGTCCAATTTTGGAAAAAGTTTGCCACCGGATAGCGTCGCAAAGAGGTCCTCCGCTCTTGGTAGCGGGTACTGGTCTTGGAGTGACATTACCAATTGATAGTGGCCTTGTAATCGCCACATATTCTGACTGACCCATCCGCCTTGAGCACCGCACGATCGAGCTCGCCCAGTCACTGAATTCGACTGGCAAGATGATGCTTTCCCTCAACGGGCGGTCCAATTCGCATTCTATATTTTCCCGCATCACGTACGGCACCGCTCTGGCCTTGTGGTGTACTGGCCTGGCGTCCAGGTTTATGAGAATCACTACATTGGCCCCCATGCAAGTGCCGATGCCGGGATGAAATAATGAGTCAAATTTGTCCAGGACCTGTGAGCATGATACTCGCTCCACAGAAGAAATTGCATTGACATCGCCCCACTTCCAGTTCATGACAGCAAGCCAACTCCTCCCCAGTAGTGCGGGACCATCCCCCAGGACAATCGAGAGTAGCAACCTGTTCTCCGAATCTTTGTGGGTCACGACTACCGTGGCGCTGCCTAGCACCGGAATGATCTCCTTTGTATATGTCCATAGCTGTGCGTCAATCGGCAATAATTTTGGCCTCCTGACCTTAGACAGGCAAAATCTTTTGAACTGTTTGATACTCATCAGGGACTGGCTGGCCCCCGTGTCTAGCTCCATTAATGCCATTGAGAAGCACTTTCATCATTATCGGTGGCGTCTTGGTATCTGAACTGTATATGTGCTCCACATGAACTCGCTGAACTTCAGCTTCCAGCAATGTCCCCAGTATTCATTTGGGCTCGTAGGGCTTACATCGGGCCCATCTTCCTCGTGCATCAACCTGGCTGCAGGCTTCCTGCACATACGCACCAAGTGACTGCTGACGTTGCAGTTTCTGCAGGTATATTGCTGATACCTGCAAGCTCAGGCTGGCTGTTTGCCTCTACACCTCCAGCATGAGCTGGAGGCCCCGTTGATGGAAACAAAAGGTCCATTACCAGTCGATCGTCTCTGACTGTCTCTGTAACTGTCCTTAAGCGCACCATTAACAGGTGTTGATGGCCCCATTACTGGCCGCATTGTCCATTGCGATGGCATGCGTCGCCGTTCAGCTAGCTATTTTCTCTGTTGAATTCCCCCTTTGGGTTCAACTGCATGCTGGGACATGTCCGATTGCCCTTGTCTGCCTAGAGAACTGTGTGCCGCGTTAACAATGTTGACTCCCATTTGAGCCAAGATTTTTGTCTACATCATTCTGGTCTCTTCCTGAGATAAATGTCTGGGCAATCAGAGCCACCGCTTCCAAGGTCAAGTCTTTGGTCTCAATCAGTTTCCTGAAAACCCCAGCGTGCCCGTTGCCCTCAATAAATAAGTTTTGCAGCATTTCCGCTCTGCATGCATCTGGGAACTTACATAAGAACATAAGAACATAGGAATTAGGAACAGGAGTAGGCCATCTAGCCCCTCGAGCCGCTCCGCTGTTCAACAAGATCATGGCTGATCTGGCCGTGGACTCAGCTCCACTTACCCGCCCGCTCCCCATAACCCTTAATTCCTTTATTGGTTAGAAATCTATCTATCTGTGATTTGAATACATTCAATGAGCTAGCCTCAACTGCTTCCTTGGGCAGAGAATTCCACAGATTCACAACCCTCTGGGAGAAGAAATTCCTTCTCAACTCTGTTTTAAATTGGCTCCCCCGTATTTTGAGGCTGTGTTCTAGTCTCCCCCTAGTTCTAGTCTCCCCGACCAGTGGAAACAACCTCTCTGCCTCTATCTTGTCTATCCCTTTCATGATTTTAAATGTTTCCATAAGATCACCCCTGAACTCCTTCTGAACTCCAAAGAGTAAAGACCCAGTCTACTCAATCTATCATCATAAGGTAACCCCCTCATCTCCGGAATCAGCCGAGTGAATCATCTCTGTACCCCCTCCAAGGCTAGTATATCCTTCCTTAAGTAAGGTGACCAAAACTTCACAGTTGCAGCAGGACCTCCCTGCTTTTGTATTCCATCCGTCTCGCAATGAAGGCCAACATTCCATTCGCCTTCCTGATTACCTGCTGCACCTGCAAACTAACTTTTTGGGATTCATGCACAAAGACCCCCAGGTCCCTCTACACCGCAGCATGTTGTAATTTCTCCCCATTCAAATAATATTCCCTTTTACTGTTTTTTTTTCCAAGGTGGATGACCTCACATTTTCCAACATTGTATTCCATCTGCCAAACCTTAGCCCATTCGCTTAACCAATCTAAATCTCTTTGCAGCCTCTCTGTGTCCTCTACACAACCCGCTTTCCCACTAATCTTTGTGTCATCTGCAAATTTTGTTACACTACACTCTGTCCCCTCTTCCACGTCATCTATGTATATTGTAAACAGTTGTGGTCCCAGCACCGATCCCTGTGGCACACCACTAACCACCGATTTCCAACCCGAAAAGGACCCATTTATCCCGACTCTCTGCTTTCTATTCGCCAGCCAATTCTTGATCCATGCTAATACATTTCCTCTGACTCCGCGTACCTTTATCTTCTGCAGTAACCTTTTGTGTGGCACCTTATCGAATGCCTTTTGGAAATCTAAATATACCACATCCATCGGTACACTTCTATCCACCATGCTCGTTATATCCTCAAAGAATTCCAGTAAATTAGTTAAACACGATTTCCCCTTCATGAATCCATGTTGCGTCTGCTTGATTGCACTATTCCTATCTAGATGTCCCGCTATTTCTTCCTTAATGATAGCTTCAAGCATTTTCCCCACTACAGATGTTAAACTAACCGGCCTATAGTTACCTGCCTTTTGTCTGGCCCCTTTTTTTAAACAGAGGCATTACATTAGCTGCTTTCCAATCCGCTGGTACTTCCCCAGAGTCCAGAGAATTTTGGTAGATTATAACGAATGCATCTGCTATAACTTCCGCCATCTCTTTTAATACCCTGGGATGCATTTCATCAGGACCAGGGGACTTGTCTAACTAGAGTCCCATTAGCCTGTCCAGCACTCCCCCCTAGTGATAATGATTATCTCAAGGTCCTCTCTTTCCGCATTCCTGTGACCAGCACTTTTTGGCATGGCTTTTGTGTCTTCCACTGTGAAGACCGAAGCAAAATAATTGTTTAAGGTCTCAGCTATTTCCACATTTCCCATTATTAAATCCCCCTTCTCATCTTCTAAAGGACCAACATTTACTTTAGTCACTCTTTTCCATTTTATATATCGGTAAAAGCTTTTACTATCTGTTTTTATGTTTTGCGCAAGTTTACTTTCGTAATCTAACTTTCCTTTCTTTATTGCTCTCTTAGTCATTCTTTGCTGTTGTTTAAAATTTTCCCAATCTTCTAGTTTCCCACTAACCTTGGCCACCTTATACGCATTGGTTTTTAATTTGATACTCTCCTTTATTTCCTTGGTTATCCATGGCTGGTTATCCCTTCTCTTACCACCTTTCTTTTTCACTGGAATATATTTTTGTTGAGCACTATGAAAGAGCTCCTTAAAAGTCCTCCACTGTTCCTCAATTGTGCTACCATTTAGTCTGTGTTCCCAGTCTACTTTAGCCAACTCTGCCCTCATCCCAATGTAGTCCCCTTTGTTTAAGCATAGTACGCCCGTTTGAGACACTACTTCCTCACCCTCAATCTGTATTACAAATTCAACCATACTGTGATCACTCATTCGGAGAGGATCTTTTACGAGGAGATCGTTTATTATTCCTGTCTCATTACACAGGACCAGATCTAAGATAGCTTGCTCCCTTGCAGGTTCTGTAACATACTGTTCTAAGAAACAATCCCGTATGCATTCTATGAATTCCTCCTCCATGCTACCCCGTGCGATTTGATTTGACCAATCGATGTGTAAGTTAAAATCCCCCATGGTTACTGCCGTTCCTTTTTCACATGCCTCCATTATTCCCTGATTATTGTCCGCCCCACCGTGAAGTTATTATTTGGGGGCCTATAAACTACGCCCACCAGTGACTTTTTCCCCTTACTATCTCTAATCTCCACCCACAATGATTCAACATTTTGTTCATTAGAGCCAATATCGTCTCTCACAACTGCCCTGATATCATCCTTTATACCCCTGTATGTTTAATTCCCAGTCTTGGCCACCCTGCAACCACGTTTCTGTAATGGCCACTAAATCATACCCATTTGTAATGATTTGTCCCGTCAACTCATTTACCTTATTTCGAATGCTGCGCGCGTTTAGGTGGAGTGTTTTAATACTAGTTTTTAAACCACGATTCTTAGTTTTGACCTCTCCTGCAGCCCCTTTATATTCATATATATTGTCCCTTCCTATCACCTTGTGGTTTACACTTACCCCAGTGCTACTCTGCTCTAATACCGCCTGCCTTTTGCATTCTTTCTTGGGGTCCTGTTCACCTGAACTCTCTCCCACTCTAACTAGCTCAGAGCCCTCTCCTGGGTTCCGAATACTCCTCGCATTGAGGCACCGAGCTTTCAGGCTTGCCTTTTTATTACACTTTTGACCCTTTAGAATTTTGCTGTGCAGTGGCCCTTTTTGTTTTTTGCCTTGGGTTTCTCTGCCCTCCACTTTTACTCATCTCCTTTCTGTCTTTTGCTTCTGTCTCCTTTTTGTTTCCCTCTGTCTCCCTGCATTGGTTCCCATCCCCCTGCCATATTAGTTTAACTCCTCCCCAACAGCACTAGCAAACACTCCCCCTAGGCCATTGGTTCCGGTCCTGCCTAGGTGCAGACCGTCCGGTTTGTCCTGGTCCCACCTCCCCCAGAACCGGTTCCAATGCCCCAGAAATTTGAATCCCTCCCTGCTGCGCCACTGCTCAAGCCACGTATTCTTTGAGCTATCCTGCGATTCCTACTCTGACTAGTACGTGGCACTGGTAGCAATCCCGAGATTACTACTTTTGAGATCCTACTTTTTAATTTAGCTCCTAGCTCCTTAAATTCGTCTCATAGGACCTCATCCTTTTTTTACCTATGTCGTTGGCTCGTCAGTCGCCGGAGATCTGCCACGAAGTCTGGAACGCTTTGCCCTTCTCGCCGCCGGTCCGTGTAAAACTGGTGTCTCGCCATATGCATGCTGCTCACCGGTTTAAGGTGTTCCCCGATCAACTTACTGAGCTCTTCGAAAGTCTTGTCCGCCGACTTCTCCGGCGCTAGAAGGTCCTTCATCAGAGATTACGTTCTGGATCCACAAACCGTCAGGAGATGAGCCCTGCGTTTGTCGGCCGAATCCTGTCCCAACAATTCCTTAGTGACAAAACTTTGCTGTTGTCTCTCAATAAAGTCATCCCAATCATCACCAACACAGTACCTCTCTTCTGTGCTGCTAGTGGCCATGCTCGCATGGTTTAACTCCCAGTTTCTCGTCGCCAATGATATGTCCTTACTATACAGTATAAATGCACACGAGGCCCATACTTGAGAGAAGGTCACTCTGTGACCAGTTACCTTTATTGCCAAGACCTCAAGTGATGAAGGTGGGTGGAGCTTCCCCTTTTATATCTGAAAGTCCAGGTTAGGAGTGTCTCCCACAAGTTCACCCCTTGTGGTCAATGTTTTCAAGGTGTACAACTTAGGTCAGCTTATACATGGGTTACAATAATAGTTGAATACATGACACGTAACAGTTGGAAGAAGCTAGCAGTGGCAATGTTCTCTTATGGATAAGCTCCTAGACGACAACAAAAACAACATTGTGAACCTGCTGTCTATCACCATTTAATGATGCATTGCAGTCAGATGGGGGAGGGCTGCCACAGCTAAACACCTGGGTCTAAAGTTTCCAGTTTGCTGGAAATCAGCCAAACTAGTGTAAAAGATCAAGTAATTTTAAGTGCAAGTTACGTCGAGCATAAATCGAGTTTCCGCGATCTTGAATGCTGGTTTAAAAAACATCTCGCTGGAAACTGAGCCATCCACAAAACTGGCCACATACCCAGATCAAAATAATGAGGATGCCAAGTTTCCACTGATTGTGCCCATTAGTGACCATTCAAGAATGCACTTAAAATTAAACTGTTTCTTTTAGGCACGAAGGCATTAGTAGGCATATTTTAAAAGTTTTCAATTATTAAAAAAATATTTCATTTACAAATAAATTGACTAGTGTACATCAATGAAACTAGTATATGGTTCTGTATAGTTTTTAAAGTCACTTTCAGTGTTTTCACAGGTGGTGGACTATATTAAAACTCTTATTAAAATGCTTATTTTTGTGATAACCCCATTTTCAGCTGTATTAATAAAATTGCAGTAGGTTACCACTCTTAAATATATCAAGAAATATTTTTTAATGCAAGGAGGAAAAAACACAATTGAATTGTATTACGCTGCCGGATTGCACTGGGAAGATTTTATTCAGACAAAATTGCTCCATGTTGGGTTTGGGACGCACCGTTCGAATTAAAATATTTGACTCTGAAATGAGCTTTTGACCACATATCTGCAGCAAAACTAAGACTGCCTATTTCCACCTCCATAACATTGTCCGTCGCCATCCTTGCCTCAGCTCATCCGCTGCTGAAGCCCTCATCCATGCTTTTGTTTCCTCTAGACTTGACTATTTCAACACACTCCTGGCTGGTCTCCCATATTCTACCCTACGTAAACTATAGGTAATCCAAACCTCTGCTGCCCGTGTTCTAACTCACAACAAGCCCCGCTCACCCATCACCCCTGTGCACGCTGACCTACATTGGCTTCCGGTTAAGCAATGCCTCGATTTCAAAATTTTCATCCTTATTTTCAAATCCCTCCATGGCCTCGCCCCTCCCTATCTCTGTAATCGCCTCCAACCCCGCAACCGGCCCCCCACCCCCCCACCCGCCCCCCGCGAGATGTCTGCACTCGTCTAATTCTGCCCTCCTGGGTGTCCCTGATTGTAATCGCTCAACCATTGGTGGCCGTGCCTTCTGTTGCCTAGGCCCCAAGCTCTGGAACTCCCTCTCCGCCTCGCTACCTCGCTCTTTCTTCCTTCAAGACGCTCCTTAAAACCTCCCCCTTTGAACAAGCTTTTGGTCACCTGCGCTAATTTCTACTTATGCGGCTCGGTGTCAAATTTTTAATCGCATAATACTCCTGTGAAGCGCCTTGGAATGTTTCACTACATTAAAGGCACTATATAAATAAAAGTTGTTATTGTTGTTGTAAAATAAAATTTAGCACCCGGCGAGATGGGCCACTAAATGTTCCAAAATTGGGCTCTTAGAGCCAAAAACTGTTGTGTGCCAATAACGGGGCATTCGCAGGGTGCTTGTGGAAAGCGGCGCTGAAGACATCAGCACGATGCAGACTTGCCGCGTCATGCTGACGTAACACTATGTCCTTCCCCTTCTTTTAAAGGGGAGGGCTGCTGCGAACTCCGCAGCCAATTTAGTGGCACCCATTCGGTCACCAGGGAGGGTGCCAGCCAGGCCAGTGGCCGATAACCCAAGAGGGGCTGCCGGACCACATATTGGCAGTGCGGCCGCGCTAGCAGCCACTAATGTCGGGCTGGCTGGAAAATCGGCTGACACAGAAAAGATGGCAGCCATGGCGCTACCACCTCCCTTTTAAGGGCGGCCAGGGCGCCCCAGCCACCTCAGCTTCTCACCCCACAAAGCTATCGGTGGCATCGCCCCACGTCGGCCTCGTGCCCCCCCGAGCCATTTCTCCTGCGGGGCGCAAAGGGGTCGGCGCGGGGCGATAAGGGGTCGTTGCACATGCCAATGATGTAATCTGGCTAATCGCGGGGCACGGCGCAAAGCACATTTTGCGCTCCGAGCCCCGGGGGCAATTCCGGGGGTGAACACTCTGGCCACTGCGCCCGGGCATAAACCCTTTAGAACCCTTGAAAACATCTCTGTGACAACTCGGCATTCTTTGTGTCTGAGTTCATCCATTAAAGAGTCATCGCCTTCATGAAATTGTGTTTGTTAAACGCAAGATACGATCGTATAAATTGTGTCAAAACACAGCGCCCCATCATTTATGCAGCACCGGAGGCACTAATGGGCCTTTCTGAGAGGGGCAAATTTGGCCCCTTTGTTTGTGATTCTGCAAATGAGTTTGAGCTGAAACTTGAATCATAACTTCACTTCATAAAACCTGCACAATTTCAAATGCAATTTGCACCCAGGTTACCAATTGCACCCAAAACAAATACTCTACACCCCTGATGTTGACCATGAGATTGACTTTAAATTAAGCAATACACTTCAGTGGTGAGACCCAGGTTGTCTACAGTCTCATTTAATAAGACTACTAAGGGCACCCTGTTCCATATCATTCAACTATAATAGGAAGAGATGCTCAAAAATAAATCCTGATGGAACACAATTTGTTACTTCTTCACAGAACATTTCCAATTCATCATAACTCCCTGGTCTAGAAATTCGGTTCCACAGCACCTGTTGTTTGGCTACTGCAGCTGCTGAATTGGGACAAAAATGGTGTCTGAGCAGCGGGCACACACTTCTAGTGTACGCCAGGCCAGATGCCATGTTGGTGAAGGTGGTAGGCCAGCTGTTAAGAGCGTGTGCTAGAAATGTTGGGCCCAAGTTTCGGATCCCCGGTAGAACGGCGCACCTCGGAGAGGTCCGCCGAATTTCTAGAACTGAAAAAGTGCCAAATACTTACCTTGTGATTCTCCGATATCTGTAGGCCCGTTTGCAGCTCAACGCGGCGCAGCAGGAGCTGCTGGGGGCAGAGCTACAGCCCTGCACCAAAAAGAGTGCTGGCAGCTGCGCACGTGCACAGTGGAGGCTGCGCGCGTGCGCAGTAGCTCCTGGTCCTCCCAGCGTGTCCTATCTCCGGGCAACGACCCTATCCCTGGCCGAAGGGACGTCGCCCCTATCCCGGGCCGAGTGGCCTGCCTGCCCTTACTGCCTCGGCGGTGGGGCCCACCCGACCAGCATCTCATCAGGGGCGGGCCCCGCCCAAACTCCTCTTCGGCAGCGGGGCCCACCGGACCAGCATCTCGTCAGGGGCGGGTCCCGCCCAAACTCCTCTTCGGTGGCGGGGCCCGCCCCACCAGCATCTTGTCGGGGGCGGAACCCGCCCGACCAGCATCATAGGTGAGTAGAAACTTTACATTTTTTATTTATTGATTGATTTTTTTTTTTTTTTTTAATTTTTAATTTTTTTTTTGATTGATTGATTTATTGGTTGATTTATTGATTTATTTATCATTTATTATTGATGATGGCTCTTTATTGGTAAAAGTAAAGTGTTTAATGCTTTGTAAAATCCCCTAACTTCCCTCTAACTTCCCTTCCCCCCATCTCTCGCTACCTGCACCTAATTTATAAAGTGTAGGCAAGGTTTTTCTGAGCGTACAAAAATCGACACTTACTCCGTTCTAAGTTAGTTTGGAGTAACTTTTCACTGCCTAAACTTGCAAAACAGGCGTAAGTGGCTGGTAACTCCTCCTTTTGAAAAAAAAACTGTACTAAAACGAAACTATTCTAACTAGAACTGGAGCAAACTAAATGCCGAGAATTACGATTTCTAAGATACTCCATACTAAACTAGTTGCTCCAAAAAAATAGGAGCAACTCGAGCCGAAACTTGGGCCCATGGTAAGTAGGCAGATTGTGATGTCAATCAGCGTGCAATGTTGATTTGACGCCAACGCTGCCATTTTCGCTGGACTTCCCTCTCTTAACCTCACACAGTTGAACAGTGTTCAGCAGCAGGAAGGATTCCCCACCAGCGCTATTTAAAGGGATCATCACCAACTTTCAGGTAACTTGCATTTTGATGTCTACTGGCTCAGTGTAAGTTTGTGGAACTGTTTGGAGCTTTCGAGAGTTATTGAAAGTTGGTGAGTTGACAGGGAGTGGTGCTACAAGTGGAGAAGGCCTTGCTTCTGACTTCAAGGTTTCTACTCAGACCAATTGCTCCCCATCATGAGTGCTCTAATTGTTAACCACCTTGGCCTGCAGCATGACAGGGAGATGCAGCAAAGAAGAAGACAAGCTGCTCACAGAGGGAAGAGGAGGAGGGGGAGAAGGGCCCTCAGCAGGAGGCCTTACCCACCTAGGGTCTTCCGAGAGCAATTCTCTTACCTCAACCTGAGGCAGGAGTAGTGTGTGAGGCATCTTGCCTTTACAAAGGAGGTGCTCACAGAACTTTAAAATCTCTTGCAAACAGACCTGCAGCCTCTCTCCAGGGCAAGGACAGCACTGCCAGTGGCTGTGAAGATGATCGTGGCCCTGAATTTCTTTGCGTTTGGATCCTTCCAGGCTGGAGCATGCGACTTCTGTAACATCTCACAATTCGCTGTCCATTGTTGTGTAAGAGAGGTAACAGACACTCTTTATGCCAGGAGAGGAGACTTTATTGTCTTCTCTCTGACCAGGGAGAAGCAGACAGAGTTTGCACATAGCTTTGCCAGGATAGCATCGTGCAGGTGCCATCGACTGCACGCATGTGGCTTTGCAGCCACCGTATTTAAATGCTGAGTTGTACGGCAACCACAAAGATTGCCACTCACTGAATGTGATCATGCAATCATGCTCACCATTTCATGATGGTGAATGCCCGGTATCCTGGCAACAGTCAGGATGCCTTCACCCTTCACCAGCCACTGTTCCCATAGTCTCTGAGCAACCAAGATAAACCAGAAGGTGGTTACTGGTCTTAGAGCCTGTGTGTTTGTGAGGTCGTACAGAAGATATCACAACTGGGTGGCAAGGGCGATCCCATGACCACCTGGCAGAAGAGGATGAAGCGGAAGTGAAGGAGGAGGAAGCAGAAGGAAGGATGCAACACAGACAGCCCCTTTCTGGCCGGAATATCCGCGATTGACTCATCCGTCTGCAGTTCGAGTGAACGCAACACCAATTCCCCTTTCAACATTCATTGCACACCTTACCTTCCCTCTGTTACTGACCATCACAGTATACTCCTGGCCACAATGCTGAAATAAAAGCCACCACAAAACAAATATTCCAATCCAATTTTATCTATCTATCCATCCAATATTATATCAAAAAATCACTCATGTGCATTCGCTTAGTGACTGTTTTACATGTGCCTTTGACTATCCGAGTGCTCCTATGAAGTGCTGCCCCAATGGCTGCAGCATGGCTGGCGGAAAGCTGCTGATTTTCCTTGGAGGACATTACATTTGGCCTTGCAGGATGACCTCGAGCAACTCTGGGCCTAGTAGGTCCGGCTTCAGACTAGGTAGCACCTGAGCTACCCTTTTTCCCTTTCATGCCCAGAGTCTCACCAGGTGCAGATCCCGTGTCTCACCTTGCCTCTAAAGTACACAAAGTATTAATTTCTGAGCTGGTGGCTGGGATTGTGAAATCGAATGACAGTGTTTCTTCTTCTTCTTCTTCACTCTCCGCTCTGTCTTCTTGTTCAACCACTGGCTGGGCACACTGGATTTCTTAGGTGTCTGAAATGAGATAAGCACGAGGTTAAGGGGAGGGGAAAAAGCAAGATGTGCATTCTAACACCATGTGCAGATTGTAAATCAGAAGAGATTGTGGGATGAGGGGGAAGTGGGATGTGAGAAGGCGGTTAACATATGAGCATCTTCTATTCTTTCAGCCCCGCCACTGGTCACCGGCTCAGCCATGCTCCTACCAAGAATGGCCAGCACCATCTTCTCCAAGGGGGTGAGGTAATGCAGGCAAGCCAGTTCTCCGCCAGTAATGTGCCACCTTTTTCTGCAAGAGAAAAGGAAGTGTGTCAGTGAATGTGGTGTCATGTGTTTGTGTTTGGGTGATGTGTCTGTCATGGTTGAATAGTTGAAAGTGTGTTCAAGCTGTGAGATGTGAGTATATGGCTTCCAGCAGTGTTAAGTATAAGCTGGTGAGGTGAAGCTACGAATGTGAGGTGTGAGTCGTGATTACTCAAGATTGTTGGTAGGTGAGTGATGGGGGTGTGGTGCTTTGGCCAGTGTATGAGGCTAGTGGTGTTGATGGTAGGATATGGTATTTGGAGATAAATTCACTGACCTTCACCACTCGTGTGAGGTCATTAATCTTCTTCCTGTAGGTCCTTGTGGCTCCTGTGGAAAGAGGACCTTTCTCCTGGATTTGACCTCCTGGACCAAGGGCTCCAATGCTGCATCTGAGAATCTTGGAGACCTTTCTCTTGACTCTGGAGCCATTACTCAGTCTTCTTGTTTATAACACTTCCCTCCGCAAGCAGTTCCAGCACCTGTTGTAAGCAGAAGGCACCCCCCCTTTAAGAGGTGCAGACTACGTAAAACTAGTGCAGGCTAGCTTTAATGAGCATGTTAATTTGCAACACCTAAAGCTTTCATTGGTCCCCTTGGAGGATAAGACACACCCAGCAGTTTTGCTGAAATATGTAATTAGATCCACCCTGCCTATGTAATCAGTGACTTTGCAAAGTGTAATTCAATTCATTCTGACTGTCGACTCCAGACAGAACAGAGCTCACTTGGAACAGACAGGGCTCACTCTCACGTGATAAGATCTTCTCCCACCCCCCAAACAAGTTCCTGACCCAACCCCACCACCCACGTTCCTGACCTTCTCCCCCTGCCAAAGTTCCTTCGCCGTGGATTCATGATCTTCTCCCCCCAACAAGTTCCTGACCTCCACCCTCCCACCCCCACCCCCGACCCCCCCCTTCCCTAGACATAGAATGGGTTTTGAGTGTGGGTCACAGATTGTTAATTGGTTTATTGGGTATGAAATGAATAGTTACAGTGTAATGACTTCCGGATTTCATCCAGTCCAATAATATCACTTGCCATACACACTCCGAACTTTCTGAGAAATCAATCAGGTGTAGGGGAGGAGAGGGAGAATGTGGTGAGGGTGCAAAGTGGGTGAGGTTGGAAGAACATGATCCATCTTACCATCTAGATCACGTTCTCGCTCTCAACTCCCCCCTCTGCCCCCCCCCCAGACCTGGATCACATTCTTCCACCATGCTCTCCATACTCTTAACCACCCACCCCACCGAGTTCCTGACCTCTTCCTGTCCCCCCTTCGATTTCACCTTTCTCTCCACTCTTTCTCCCTCTGATCCTCTCTCTCTCTCCGATCCCTCTCTCTCTCTCCCCCACTCTCCTTCCCCCTCTCCCTCCCCCCTCTCTCCCTCCGATCATCTCTCTCTCTCCACCTATCTCTCCTGTCTCTCTCCCCCTCGCTCTCTGATTCCCTCTCTCCCTACGATCCTCTCTCTCTCTCCCCTTTTGATCCTCTCTTCTCCCCCCAGCCAGCATGGATCCAGAACTACCACGGTCTCACGGAGCAGAACCAAGCGTGGTCTATGCTGCACTGCGCATGCGCGGCCGGACCTCGGTGACAACGTGCACGCACAAAAGGGGATTGGGTGCGCATGCGCAAAAGGGACGGAGCCAACCGAGGCAATGTGCAGAAGGACACAAAAATGTTTGTGCAAATAGTCACTTTGAGCTTTAATTGGAGCTAGCCTTGCACGAACTTGGGCCTCCTGCTGGGCATTCAGCTCCTCAGCAGTGCGTTCAGTGCTCGGCTGAATACTACAATCATGTAATATAGCAGGCAGCATGAATATTATGTGCTGCCTGCAGTCCTCCGAACGGTTGCGGGTTGCAATTGCATCGCGATCCCCACACCCGTTTTCAGGGGTTATTGAATTTCTTGGCCCCTATCTTTTGTTAAGTCGATTCTAAATCCATTTAGTTAATTGGTTATCTATTCCTTGAACGTTACTTACCCTTCTTTATTAGTCTCACATGAATAACTTTGTCAATCACATGAATAACTTTGTCAAAGCCAGGTTGTTTCCTCCTGGTCTGTGGAGGGTGTTTATTTAAATCTTAAAGTTCATCACAAGTCAGACAGTTTATACTTGAAACCATACTTATCACTGACCATGAATATAAATGCAGCTTTTTAGCCCATGGCAGTAAGTTCGTGCCAGATAGCTTTGTAAAAGAAGAATAAACTCTTCAGTTGCTGGAAACTTCAATGACAATGCTTCAGCTGTAACCACAACATTCATTTAAAATACTTAGTGTGGTGTGAATGGCCGTGTTTAGTTTTGTTTAACACTGTTCCAAAAGTAACTGCAGAAAATCTGAAGAGAGTAATGATGAACACCAACCAACCCCCATTTAAATGAAACCCCCTTGGGAGTTTAAATGTAATTATTCTTTCATCTCTTTTCCAGGCAGGAAAGGAAATGAACAAGCCATGACTGTCTTCAAAGGCTTGAACACCAATATAGATCAGGCGACAAGTGACATGCTACCAGTGGCAAGAGATGTGGTTCCTCTGGGGCAAAAGTTCTCCCCTTTCAATAGTGCAGTACCCCCTGCATCTAAAGAACCAGTTACAAAAGGGCATAATTTGCAACATGAAGATTATAGTTGATTGAGAGTCTATCACAAGGCTATAACAGACCCAAGAGATTCTGTGTTGATTTTTTTCCTGACATATTTTGCACAGATGTCACAGTAGTAGCCATTCGCAGCACTTGTGTTGCTATATTAGACTGCGATGATACAAAACGGAAACAAATGTCTTTGAAATTCTGCATTATGTTTGAACAGGCAACCATTCAAGAATAAGACTAATGATGTACCATCAGTATATGCCACAAAACAGCAATTCAGTTTAGATTAATGAAAGAATGAGGCAATCATATTTGAAGCAAGTAAACATTTCCAGTCGGTGAATGAGTGTCTCCTACTGTGTTATAATAGCAGTCTAGTCTGTTCTGCATGGTTCCCAGTAGGTAACCTTTAGAAGTGCTGATTATTTTCCCCCATAAGGTGAAAATGTGAGCATGTTAAGTAACTTTGATTCAGCATGTACACGTGTATTACAACTGAAGTTAACCTCTTTAATTTCGATTCATATTTTTTTCCAGCAATTTCAGAGAAAATCTGCGATTAAACAATTTTGTCAAATAAAATATTTCAACTGGTCAGCTACAGTTGACATATTCCAGCATGGCTCTCAGTTTATACCATAAGAGGCTAACATTACGGTCCTGCATTCTCCACTGGGTGGGCAGTGTGGGCATGCTATTGACAGTAAATTGTTAAATGTGCCACATCAGCATTTTTCACTGCCAATAAGAGTCCATTTTAATTTTTTTTAATAATTATTTTTCACCTATTTGTTCCCTCCTGTACTTTCCATACCATGACCCTGCCTTTGCTGAAAAAGTAGGTTGAACTTGCACTTTGGGACATCCTGAGGATATAAAAGATGCTGTATAAGTGTCAGTTCTTTCTTTATCCAGATATGTAAGAAGCCATTCCCTTGAGCTACCAGATAAAAACCATTCGAAATCAATATGGCAAAATTACAACCCATTTAACATTTAATGTTGATAATGGTTTAAAATGCACTCTTTGCACTCAGTAATGATGGTACAGATTGGAGGGATGATCACATGGAGCTTTTTTTTATTAAACGTTCAGTTTTCAGCTCATATTTCAGACTGCATAATATGAGCTGAAACTCAACAGCCTATGGACATGACCTGAAAACACCCATGGTTTATCTGCGTGCAGTTTGCCCAGAACTGAAGATAAAAATTATCGAGGTCTGCTTTCACTTTGCACTTAATGTAATGTATAGCTTACCCATAAATATAGATAAAGAGGGGTTCAAAATTTGGATCTCATGTACCGATCTAAGGATTCGTACTTAGGGATGGAGCAGTAAGCACATTGCACATCCACAAGAACATGCACACATGCAAACATGACTAATTGCATTAATGGAATTGTCAATTAACCATTTTTCAGAGCAATGGAGCCAATACTGACATTCTGCACCCATTGCGCACATGCTGTTGCTGCCGTGAGGCCTGAACATTTTGAGCTCCAGGCCTCACTTGCATCAAACCATCAAGCTGTGCACACCAAACTGGTGCTCTGATGCAGCTCGGAGGGGGGACAGGAATTGGCCCCAGGAAGGGGCCAAGATCCTCTTGCCCTACAAACACAAACTTTGCACGTTTCCTTTGTGAGGCCTCCTGAAGTCTGTTGTGTATGAAGAATGAGTCAGACTGAACACTGTGAGCTCAAAGTAAAGTGTGACCGTAGTCTTTTATTGCAGGTCTCCAGAGTGCCTCTCAAACCTGTGATGCCTTCTTAAATACCTGTGCTCTGAAGGGATTATGGGATCCCTTGGGGCTCCAGGGGATGAGCCCTCTGGTGGCTGTACAGAGTAAATACAAATCCACGTATATAACAAAGTCCCTTAACGGACAGCCGGTTAGGCCACTCAACCAACACGCGACACCCATTTGTATCTCAAAATTGCAGTTAGGGTCCTATGTATGTCTCCCGCTTGAAACAGGTGGGCACTCCAGCCACCCCATCAAAAGGTCTCAACTATGAAGGCAGAAACCAGAGCACCAGTTTAAAAGGGGCAGTAAGTGATCAAAAGCCATTTTCAACCTGCTACAGCCCCATTTATATTGGATGGCCACAGTTAAAATTGAGATGTTTTCTGGGCTTGTTCAACTGGGCTTGTATTCACTGGAGTTCAGAAGAATGAGAGGGGATCTCATAGAAACGTTTAAAATTCTGATGGGTTTAGACAGGTTAGATGCAGGAAGAACGTTCCCAATGTTGGGGAAGTCCAGAACCAGGGGTCACAGTCTAAGGATAAGGGGTAAGCCATTTAGGAGCGAGATGAGGAGAAACTTCTTCACCCAGAGAGTGGTGAACCTGTGGAATTCTCTACCACAGAAAGTTGTTGAGGCCAATTCACTAAATATATTCAAAAAGGAGTTAGATGTAGTCCTTACTACTAGGGGGATCAAGGGGTATGGTGAGAAAGCAGGAATGGGGTACTGAAGTTGCATGTTCAGCCATGAACTCATTGAATGGCGGTGCAGGCTCGAAGGGCCGAATGGCCTACTCCTGCACCTATTTTCTATGTTTCTATGTTTCTATGTTTAGCCAACAGGTTCTTTTTAAATTAGTTGCTTCTTCTTTCCACAGACCAGAAGACATAAAGAGTGACATGCGTGGATGGACTCAAAATAACTAAAAAGTGAAACTGGCTTTAACCATGTAACAGTTTACAAGCTCTGATTATTGGTCTTAGTTATATGGTAGCAATAAACTAATTATATAAAATTTTCATTTGAGCTTTTTTGATTATTATAAGCCTTGCCAGGTTCTTGGATATTTATTTAGTTGTATTATTTAACTATTGTTACTAGATAATTAATGAAGTTCGATTGGATTTTTGGCTTTGATTATTATGGGGTGGTAATGGCAGCGGGGTGATAAAGTGTGTGCCCAGGAACAGTTTGCGACTCAGTCAGCAAAATTTGGCACCTGGGCCCTGAGTGTGGGGCAGAGCGTTAAGGGAGGTGTTGCACACTCTCTTAGGACGCTAGGCCGGCTGAGCAAGCGCAAATTCTGAGTGAAATAGCCGGCCTCGGAGCATTCAGAGGCCTGGGGAGAAAAAAAAAACTGAGAAAACACCACCAAAAATATTCCCAATAAATAATTCACGAACATAAATCGCCAAAAAAATATATAAAACCATCACACTGATCTGAGGTCGACATACGGTATGAATCGGGTGGGAGCCAAAATCCGAGCTGGTGTCCCAACCAGGAGTGTGACACACCGGCTCGCCTCTTCTGGGTGGTGAGGTTCCGCACCCCGCCAAAACTGGCACCGAAAATCCCAGCGGGGCGCTGAAAGCTGGTCGCCCTCCTGGAAGAGCTCACCGACGCCATTGCTACCCCTCCAGGGCGAAAACAGAGGCAGCAACAAGCCAAAAATCCAGTCCACGGTCTATTACCATTAGGATGGATTTTACTCATTTGAGTTGCTGGTATGTAAAGCTGCGCACTGGGAGCACACATTCATAAACTTTACCCTTTGCAAGATCTTTAAAAAACACAAAGGCTTGATATACAGCCAGTTTTCAACGGCAGGATTAACATGAACTAATGTCAGTTCACAAACATCTGTATGTAAGTGCAAAATTCACAAATTGAACTTATACAGTACTACACTGATATGGTACAGTATTTTTGGCAGATAGCCTATTGGTAATTTCCTATTGTTTTCTCCTTGGCACTGAACCAACACTGATCTTTTACTCTGAACATATTGTGAAAAGTCCAATCAACTGCTCTATTCTTATTCCTTCTACATCTATTAACATTCTTGGTCCTGCTATCTTCTTGGACTTCAAATGGAATTTCTCATCCAATATTGTTAAAACTTCTTTTCAGGAAGTTTATTTTCCTTTCTCTTTCATGCAAAGCATTTCTTTTCCCCTCAACAACTCTTAACTTAAGTCCATCCAAGAATTGAATATTGCTCCCATATCTAGGCCGGCTCTTCTATCACTTCTCTTTTACTTCGAGACAACATCCAAGAAATGCTTGTTATCTGAAAAGTGATTTATCTCTCACCATTAAGGGCCGATTATCCTCGGTTTAGTACCCAAATAATACTCAAAAACGGGTGCTTTTCACAAGAAAATTGAATGCTAAACTGTTGTCCCCATTCAGCACCTGAATAGCATTACCCTTGAATTTCCAGTTTAGGTTTTCAGGTGACTGCACCTGAAGTGTGTAGTAATGTAAATTACATGCAAATCAAGGTCAGATGGCTCCGCCTATAGATTTCCTTTAATAGTACCAGCTACCAATCAGGGAAAACTGAACCCATAAAAACCCAAGGGTCACGTTGAGAAGTTATACAAGGGTAGAACTAGGTTAGATGTTAAACAGTTCTTCTTTTCCCAGAGAATAGAAGATCTATAGAACATGCTTGTGCGGTGAGTGCTGATTCACTGTATATATAAGAACATAAGAAATAGGAGCAGGAATAGGCCGTACGACCCCTTGAGCCCGCTCCACCATTCAGTAAGATCATGGCTGAACTTCTACATCAACTCCACTTTCCCCCTCTACCCCCATATCCTTTGATTCCCTAAGTGCCCAAAAGTCTACCAACATCAATCTTGACTATACTCATTGACTGACCATTCACAGCCCTATGGGATAGAGAAAAAAAGAAAGAAAGACTTGCATTTATATAGCACCTTTTATGACTACCGGACATCTCAAAGTGCTTTACAGCCAATGAAGTACTTTTGGAGTGTAGTCACTGTTCCAAAGATTCACAGCCCTCTGAGTGAAGAAATTTCTCCTCATCTCATTATCCTGATACTGTAACCCCTAATTCTAGATTCCCCATCCACGGGAAACAGCCTCTCAGCATCTATCCTGCCATGCTCTGTAAGAATTGTATATGTTTCAATGAGATCACTTCTCAGTTTTTTAAACTCCAGAGAATATAGGCCCAATCTACTCAATCTCTCCTCAGAAGACAACACTCTCATCCCAGGAATCAATCTAGTGAACCTTCATTGCACCCCTTCTAAGGCAAGTATATCCTTCCTTAGGTAAGGACACCAAAACTATACACAGTATTCCAGGTGTATTCTCACCAAAGTCCTGTATAATTGTAGCAAGACTTCTTCACTCTTCCTAAATCTGCTGCTACTGCTTCCAGAGCTGTTATTGCACAGCTCTCTGTCATAATGGTATTGTCAAGAATGGGCTTTATCTTTGGCTTCTCGAATTAAAAATGTTTTTTAAGCTTCATTACGTTTTTAAGAATGTTGTTAGTCCTTTAGATTTAGTGATGAAAGCCTTGGTCAGCATATCTTCAGCCATTAGCAACAGTTAAGCAACGCTTCGATTTCAAAATTCTCATCCTTGTTTACAAATCCCTCCATGGCCTCGTCCCTCCCTATCTCTAATCTCCTTCAGCCTCACAACCCACCGAGATGTCAGCGCTTCTCAAATTCTGCCCTTTTGAGCATCCCTGATTATAATTGCTCAACTATTGGTGGCTGTGTCTTCAGCTGCCTAGGCCCCAAGTTCTGGAACTCCCTCCCTAAGCCTCTCCGCCTCACTTTCCTCCTTTAAAATGCTCCATAAAACCTATTTCTTTGACCAAGCTTTTGGTCATTTGCCGTAATTTCTTCTTATGTGGCTCGGTGTCAAATTTATTTGTTTTGTCTTAAAACACTCCTGGGACGTTTTACTACGTTAAAGGTGCTATATAAATACAAGTCGTTGTTGTTGTTGGTCCCTTCTTCCCCTAATCTTACATGGTCTATGTTGCCTGAATAGAGGCTGCACAGTCAAACGGACTCTTGTTTTCTCTGTTCCTCCACCTACTGCTTGGCACCACGGTACTACCCACTTTACCATTTGTTCCAGGGAAGACTGCAGAGGTGCTGAACTGCACACATCTGAGCCATGGCACAGCACACACTCATTCATAGTGGATGAACCTTTAAATTAACATGAAGACTGACTTACAAATTATAGCTTCTGGCAGGTACAAGTTAAACTATGAACATGCCACAGTTCTTCAGGAACTGACACTTTAAAAATCCTGCCCCTTTAAACCTTTAAAAGCTGAAGAACTCTGGGTCTCTCGTGAGGCTTCCATTTGACACCCCCTTAACATTGCTGTTGCCCCAGGCACCATCAGGACTTCCTTTCACTTTCTTCATTGCACCCAATAGACTTCCTCTAGCAACAGTCAAAGTCGCTCCTCTGTATGGTAATGAGGGTCTACTTGAAAATCAAAATCACACTTTGCTCAATGTCCCCATCCTCCACGCCAACCCTGATGGCATAGTGCATTTCCAGTTGCTCCCAGATAACACTGTCCAGCAAAATTGGTCCTCTAATCTACAAGCACTCCCATTCAGTTTCTGCCTTTCTTGATATTCTCTATTTTATCAATGTTACTATGGTCATTGCCCAGTGAACTTCCCACTCTTGTTTCTCCAAGATATTGAATTTAACATCCTGTACATTCTTCCTCAGTCACTTTGCTTCATTGTTGTGTTCAATTTATCAATTATTTAGTCTAAAGTTATTTAGAGTAAATGATAGATTGATCATGAACATCTGGAATGATAGCACGACTAATTATTTAAAGATAATATGATGAAAATACTTTCATTCCCCCATTAATAAACAAGACTAAATAAAATGCACACTTCACTTCACACTGAAAATATGAATATAAGGTTTTTCTAAGAATCAGTGAAGCATGTTGAAGAGAATCTAACAACCGTGTCTTAATGGACTGTGAACAGATTAATTCTACTTAAAGCAAATATTGTACCTTTTACTGGTAGTTATTTATTGATAGTCAGACAGTTATATCTGTGTTCAATCAAATGGTTATAAATCAGCCCGTGGGTGTGTATTTGCTATGTAGTAAAATATACCATAACTAAATCATCAGACAGGCAAACATGATATTGTTTCAATGATAACACAGATTACAACAAGTACAGGCAATAATAAAGTGCTACACATATGCATCAAAATCCATTATATTGTAAGTTAATATTAAAATAGAATGAATTTTACAGCTAAATTTTACAGAAGTATTTTAAAATTTGTACAACATGGAATCAGAGAATCAGAGAATGGCTACAGCATGGAAGAAGGCCATTCGATCCGTCGAGCCCGTGCCGACTCTCAGCTAGTCCCACTTCCTTTTAGGGAAAAAGGGAAAAATGCGTATTTGATTATAAATTAAGCTAAATTTCACATCATCATTGACAAATTCCAATTGAGAGCATAAGTTTGATAAAAGATAAGTGCGCTTATTCCCCTCCTCCTCCTCCCTCTTCTAACAACTTGTCCTGCTCTGCATGGTCTCTTTTCATTCTCTCCATCATGCTCAATTCCCAGAGGAAGTCCTAGCTGGAAGTAACTTCTTTCAGCAAAATATCTTATATGGCAAAAATGTACTGGAAGACCAGCCATACTATAGAGTATTCAAACTTTTGCCAAGTATAGGAAACCTCCAAAAACACGTGCAATGCACCAGCAGCCAGAAGAAATAATCCAGCAACTACCTATAGGTACTTCATAATCTCTTTAAATAGCGCATGTTGCCCGCGGTCGTCAGATTCGTGCATGCAAACTGTGGGCAGCCTGCAGAGCAGCGAGATGATGACACAATGTTAAAAGTTATGAAAGACCCCCCACCAGTGCTATTTAAAGAGATCATGAAGTACCTAAAGTCTGTCTGTTTTTGTTACAATCTGCTCTACTACCTCTGGAACACCATACTGCTCTTTCTAATGCCATAGTTAGAACAGCAACAACAACTTGCATTTATACAGTGCCTTTAGCATAACAAAACATCATATAGCAGCTTTGTCTCCTGGTGTAGTTTAGGGGCGGAACACCCACCCATCTCCATTTACATATGGCAAGGCAGGCTCACTGATTGCGGGTTCCATGAAGGAAAATTTGGAACGGCTATTTTTGGAGTGAGTTTTGGCGGGATCTCTTACATACAAACATATGAAAATGTCAGTCAGGAAAAGACCAACTCGTCCATATAGCCGGTCCCATATTGTCGTGATGCCTTATGCACAATGATACAAACATTCCCTACCCATCCATAGCCATGTAATCTTTTGGGAGAGGTAAAAAGATCACATAAACATTCAAGCCAATTAGGGAGAAAAAAATCTGGAAAATTCTACTTCGACTCCTTGAGGCAATCGAAACTATCCAGGAGACCACATTGACACAGACTTATATTACAGGATTCCTTCCTCTTGTACGATGTGATCTTGTTCCTAATGAGAAACAGGTCCAGCTCACTTTTGAAGGTATACAGTGCTTCAGCATTCACTGCATGAGCCAGTGTTTCCCTTTCGTTACCACTGCTATGCTGCAGATATTCAGAAGGTTTTAGAGAAGAAAATGCTGCGCTTTGGTTGCGAACTTAAATTTATCTAAATAGTAAAAAATAGGGAATATAGAAAAGCAGTACTAATAATGTAAAATAGAGCAAAACACAGAGATATAGAGGGCACAGGCATACAGCTAAGTTCCCAATATGCACTTCTTCTTCTTCTGAGGTAGTCTCCTGGAGTCGGGGATGACTTGCTTCCACACTACAAGGAATTCTAAGGTGACTGATGAGACCAATGTAGGATCTACAGTCTTTGTCATAGGTGGGGCAGATGATGGTTGGAGGCACGGGTGGGTGGGGTGCTTGATTTGTCGTATACTCCTTCCGCTGTTTGTACTTGGCTTCCGCATGCTCCCAACAAAGAGACTCGAAGTGTTCTGCATCTTCTCGAATGCTTCTCATCTACTTTGAGCGGTCTTGTACCAGGGATTCCCAAGAGTCAGTAGGGAAGTTACATTTTTCGAGGAGGCTTTGAGGGTGTCCTTGTAGCATTTACTCTGCCTTCCTGGGACTTGCTTGTTGTGACGTAGCTTGGAGTAGAGCGCTTGTTTCGGGAGTCTAGTGTCGGGCATGCGGACAATGTGGCCCGTCCATCGGAGCTGATCGAGCGTGGTCAATGCCTCGATGCTGGGGATATTGGCCTGAGAGAGAACACTGATGTTGGTGTGCCTATCCCGACAGTGAATTTGCAGGATTTTGTGGAGGCAGCATTGGTGGTACTTCTCCAGTGCATTGAGGTGCCTACTGTACATAGTTCATGTCTCTGAAGTTTATAAGAGGGCGGGTATCACTACTGCTCTGTAGACCATGAGCTTGGTGCCGGGTTTGAGATCCTGGTCTTCAAACACTCTCCTCCCCAGGTGGCCAAAGGCTGCACTGGTACACGGAAGGCGGTGTTGGAATTCGTCATCGATTTCTGTCCTTGCTGATTGTAGGCTCCCAAGGTATGCAAAGTGGTCCACATTGTCCAAGGTCTCGTCATGGATCTTGATAACCAGGGAGCAGAACTGTGTGTCGGGGGCAGGTTGGTAGAGGACCTTTGTTACTGATGTTTAATGCAACGCCCAGACTCTCGTACGCTTCAGTGAAGGAGTTGCCGATGATTTGGAGTTCGGCCTCCGAGTGTATATAAACACAAGCGTTATCTGCATATTGCAATTCAATGATAGGAAGAGGAACAACCTTGGATCTGGAGCTGGAGGCGATGGAAGTTGAACACTTTCCCGTTTATCCTGTAGATTAACTCCACTCCAACGGGGAGCTTGTTAAAGGTGAGATGAAGCATTGTAGCGAGGAAGATTGAGAAGAGTGTTGGTGCAATGATACAGTCTTGCTTGACTCCGGTCTGCACTTGCATTGGGTCTGTGGTTGATCCGTTGGTAAGAATCACGGCTTGCATGTCATCGTGAAGCAGACGGAAGATGGTGACAAATTTTTGAGGACAGTGAATTTGAGGAGGACACTCCATAATCCCTCATGGTTGACAGAGTCAAAGGCTTTTGTGAGGTCAAAGAAAGCCATATACAGAGGTTGATGCTACTCCCTGCATTTTTCTTGGATTTGTCGCACGATGAAGATTATATCCGTTGTGCCCCTCAGTGGGCGGAATCCGCATTGCGACTCTGGGAGGAGCTCTTCAGCCACTGGGAGAAGACGGTTGAGGTGGATTCTTGCAATAATTTTCCCTGTGGCAGACAGCAGGGAAACTCCTCTGTAATTACTGCAATCAGACTTGTCACCTTTCTTGAAGATGGTCACGATTACAGCATCTCTGAAATCCACTGGCATGCTCTCTTCCTTCCAGATAAGAGAGATGAGGTCATGGATTCGTGCCAAGGGTACTTCTCCACCATGCTTTAGTACTTTGGCAGGGATTCCATCTGCTCCTGAGACCTTGTTGTTTTTCAGTTGTTGGGTGTCCTTTCAAACTCCTGCTGGGATTGTGCCGAGGCAGTGATGGGTTGCATGCTGTGGGATGGAGTCAAGGACACTCACATCAAAGGCAGATCTTGGTTAAGGAGATCTTCAAAGTGCTCCTTTCAGCAGGTACTGAAAGCCTCTCTGTCTTTAATGAGCACCTCTCCGTTCTTAGCTCTCAGTGGGATAGGATCTTGAGTGCTTGGGCTGTAGGTGGTCTTGACTGCGCTAAAAAAAGTCCACACACGTCATGATTGTCGGCTAGTTGCTGGATCTTCTGCGCTTTTACCACCCACCATCTGTTCTTTAGGTCACATGTTTTTTGTTGGACCTCGGCCTTCAGTTGTCTGTAGGTCTGCTTTATTTTGCTCGAGTTGTGGTGTTGTTTCCAATTCAAAAATGCTTTCCGGTTTATTAGCTCCTGGATCTCCTGGTCGTTCTCATCGAACCAGTTTTGATGTTTTCTGGTAGAGTAACCAAGAGTCTCTTCACAGGTGCTAATTATGGTTAACTTGAGGACTGACGAGGCACTATGGACATCTGCAGCTCCGGTTCATTGTAAGTCATCAGGTTGGTTGTGAGGCGTTGGCTGAATAGGACTTTCTTTGCAGGGTCTTTGAGTGCTTAAGCGTTGATCTTTCTGCAGCAGCATTTCTGTTGCCACCGCCGTTTTGAGGCTACGTTGATGGAGATAACAGAGCGTATTAGGTGGTGATCAGTCCAGCAGTTGTCAGCTCCTGTCATGGTGATGCGGACGTCCTTGTGGTCCCTCGCTCAGATGATGACATAGTCTAGTAGATGCCAGTGCTTGGAGCAAGTGTGTTGACTTGAGGCCTTGTACTTGTCTTTCTGATGAAACAAGGTGTTGGTTATGACAAGACTATGTTCTAAGCATTTCACCAGGAGGAGGGTACCATTGGTGTTGGTTTTCCCCACCCCTTCCCTGCCAATCACCCCTCTCCAGAGGCCTGTGTCCTTTCCAACTCTGGCATTAAAATCGCCGAGGAGAATCATTATGTTGCCCGTTGGGACTCGGGACAGAGATTGTTCAAGGCTGGAGTAGAATTCCTCTTTGGCCTAGTCCGTAGCTACCAGGGTTGGGGCGCACGCACTGATGACCATAACATATTGGTTCCGGGTGAGAGTGAGCTGAAGGGTCATGAGGCGTTTGTTTATCCCATAAGGGGAATCTCTGAGATAACAAACTAGCTCATTTTTGATGGTGAAGCCAACCCCATGGAGACGGCATTCTTCCTCTGGTTTGCCTTTCCAGAAGAAGGTATATCCATAACCTTGTCCCTTGAACTGACCTTCTCCTGCCCGTCGTGTCTTGCTCAGGGTGGCGATGTCGATGTCTAAGCGTCTGAGTTCCAGAGCAATGATAGCAGTACGATGTTCTGGTCTGTCACTGTTGGGGTTGTCCATGAGGATTCTGATGTTCTAGGTCCCAAATGTCATTTTAAGGGGTGGAAGATGCCTGTGCATGAATTCTTTTAATCTGGGGTGGCCGTTGCAAACCAGCAACCACATGGGCTTGGCAGAGCAAGATCTTGCTCCAATGGCAAGGGGGTCCAAGACGATTGGAGACAAGGCCCTGCTGCATGGGCCTAGCGCACACACACACGCACACACACACGCACATATTCCTACTGACCCCCTCCTTCCCTCAGGCCCTCTCTCCCTGGTTTTCAGAGATCGCAGTGTAGGTAAGCGCTTTGTCTTGGAGCAGCTTGCGATTTGTCCATAAAATACTGACACTGTAGCCCGGGCCCCCCCCAGCTCCAGCTCCAGCACACTGCTCTCCATGCGCAGGCTCTGCTGCGCTTTTCCAGCCACTCACACTTTGGTCGTTAGTTCTTTACTGGTGACCACGCGTATTCTGGCCTCGGGTCCTGACCTCGCTACTGTTTTCGTGTCCCGACCTCCCCGCTGGAAAGTGCTGTAATTTCCCTGGGTCCCGGCCTCGCTGCTGGCTTGTGCTGCACCTTTCCTGGGTCCTGACCTCGTTGCTGTTCTCATCGAATCGGCAATTCGGCTCCATGTCTTAATCTGATGGGATCAGGCAGCAAGCGGTGAGTAAATGGATAAGAAAAACAGCTTAAGAAATATACACTACTGGTGGACAAAGCTTCGCTCCGAGAACTCTGAAGGAGAAAAGTTTCCGACCAAGTTTATTTGTAATGAAGAATTTTTAACAGGACATATTTATTATAGTATTAAAACTATTGATATCTCAGTAGAATTACTAATATAATATTAATATTCTTGAACCTTGTGATGTGTGAGGTAAAACATTTTTAAATATCTGCCAGAAGGTACAGAGATTTTTGCTATAGTGGTTGAAATGCACTTAAAATATTATAATCCATATGTTGTGATCTCTTTGTCCCCGGACTTGCTTTGACCCTCAGAAAGTTCCACTAAGCTTCTTAAGCAAGACTTCCCTTTCATGAGCTTCTATATTGGATTTTATTTATTATTGGCATTTTCAATAGATGTTCAGAAGCTGATTCCTCCTTTTTTCCCAATTTGATGTGAAGCTAACTGCCCTATAAATAAGAACATAAGAACATAAAAATCAAAAGCAGGAGTCGGCTATTCTGTCCCTCAAGCTTGTTCTGCCATTCAGTAAGATCATGGCTGATTTTCTACCTCAACTCCACTTTCCTGCACTATCCCTATATCCCTTGATTCCCTTAATATTCAAAAATATATCAATCTCAGTCTTGAATATACTGAAAGACTGAGCCTCCACAGCCCTCTGGGGTAGAGAATTCCAGAGATTCACCATCCTCTGAGTGAAGACATTTCTCCTCATCTCAGTCCTATATGGCTGAATCCTTATTCTGAGACTGGTTCTCGACCCCAGTCAGAGGAAACATCCTCCCTGCATCTACCCTGTCAAACCCTGTAAGAATTTTGAATGTTTCATTGAGATCACCTCTCATTCTTCTAAACTCTAGAGAATATAGGCCTACACAATCTCTCCTCATAGGACAATCCCCCCAGCCCAGGAATCAGCCTGATGAACCTTCGTTGCACTCCCTCTGTGGCAAGTATATCCTTCCTTAGATAAGGAGACTAAAACTGTACACAATACTCCAGGTGTGGTCTCACCAGGGCCCTATATAATTGCAATAAGATGTCTTTACTCTTTTACTCAAAATCCTCTTCTAATAAAGGCCAACAAATCATTTGCTTCCTTAATTGCTTGCTGTACCTGCATGTTAACTTCCAGTGATCCGTACACAAGGACATCCAGGTCCCTCCGAACACCAACATTTCCCAATTTCCTACCATTTAAAAAATATTCTGCTTTTCTATTTTTATCACCAAAGTGGATAACCTCACATTTCTCCACATTATGGGCTCAAGTTTCAGCCTGAGTTGCTCTTATTTTTTTGGAGCAACTAGTTTACAAGGAAAGATCTTAGAAATTGCAATTCTCAGCATTTAGTTTGCTCCAGTTCGAGTGAGTTAGAATAGTTTCATGTTAGAACAGATTTTTTTTTCAAAAGGGGGTGTCCAGCCACTTACGCCTGTTTTGCAAGTTTAGGCAGTGAAAACTTACTCCAAACTAACTTAGAATGGAGTAAGTGTAGATTTTTGTACGCTCAGAAAAACCTTGCCTACACATAAATCAGGCACAGGGAATGAGAGATGGGGGGGGGGAGAGAAGTTTACAAACATTAAACATTTCACTTTTACAAATAAACAGCCATCATCAATAATAAATGATAAATAAATCAACCAATAAATCAATCAAAAGAAATGTAAAAAGTTAAAAATTAAAAACAATTATAAAAAATCAATCAATAAATAAAAAATTAAGTTTCTACTCACCTACTGCAGCACTGGGAGCCCTCCAACAGCGTGCTGGGATGGGACCCCCCCCACCCCAGTGTCTCTCTCTCTGTCTCTGTCAGTGTCATTTCCGTCTCTGTCAGTGTCTCTGTGTTTCTGACAGCGAGGGGTGGAGGGAGAGAGGGGGGAGAGGGAGGTGGAGGGAGAGAGGGGGGAGGGGGGGTGGGGGGAGAGAGGGGGGGAGGTGGGGGAGAGAGCGGGAGGTGGGAAGAGAGGGGGAGGGGGAGAGAGGGGGAGGGGTGGAGGAGGGGGAGGGAGGGAGAGGACGGGGAGAGGAGGGGGAGAGGAGGGGAGAGGGAGGGGGGAGAGAGGGAGGGGGAGGGAGGAAGGGGGAGAGGAGGAGGGAGGGAGGGAGAGGAGGGGGAGGCAGGGAGGGAGGGAGAGGAGGGGGAGGGGGAAGAGGGGGAAGGGCTGAACGGGAGTGGGGGAGGATGAACAGGAACGGGGGGGAGCTGAACGGGAAGGAGGGAGTGAGGCTGAACGGGAGGGAGGGAGGGAGGGGAAGGAGCTGAACAGGAGGGAGGGAGGCGAGGGGTGCTGAACGGGAGGGAAGCCCGAGAGCCGATCTTCAAAGCCTGGTGAGCCCATTCGGCCAGGGCTAGGGGCGGCGTTCTTCGGACCCCTCCCACGCAGCTTGCACAGATTCAGGCTGCAAGGAGCTACTGCACATGAGCGCACACTCTCGTGCACATGTGCAGAAGTCCTGGCACTGTTTTCAGCACCGGGACCTGGTTCCGCCCCCACGCATTCTGCTGCGCTGCGCCAAGGGCCTGGATCGACCGGACTGCGGGGAGAATACCAAGGTAAATAATAGGCGCCGTTTCTGTTCTAAAAAGTCAGCACACCACACGGAGGTGCGCCGTTCTAACCCTGGGGGCAAACTTGGGCCCTATATTCCATTTGCCATGTTCTTTCCCATTCACTTAGCCTGTCTATATCCACTTAAAGCCTCGTTGCATCCTCCTCAAAACTTATATTCCAACCTAGCTTTGTATCATCAGCAAACTTGGATGTATTACATTTGGTCTCCTCAGCCAAATCATTGATATATATTATGAATAGCTGAGGACCAAGCACCAATCCTTGCAGTACCCCACTAGTTACAGCCTGCCAAGCCAAAAATGACCCATTTATTTCTACTCTCTGTTTTTTGTCCATTAACAAATCCTCAACCCATGCTAGTATATTACCCCCAATCCCATGAGCCCTAATTTTGTTTAACCTCTTGTGTGGCACGTTAGCGAATGCCTTCTGAAAATCCAAATACACCACATCCACTGGTTCCCCCCTATCTATTCTACTAGTTGCAACCTCAAAAAACTCTGAACAGATTTGTCAAATATGATTTCCCTTTCATAAATCTGTATTGGCCCTGCCCAATCCTATTATTATTTTCTAAGTGCCCTGTTACCATGTCCTTAATAATATTTTCCTTATGACTGATGTCAGGCTAACGGGTCTATTTTCCCCAAAGCATTTTTTTGCAAGTACTTGAAGAGTTACGCCCGATTTTTTGTGGCCCAAATACTTCAAAAAATAAATGTTGCAAGTTTTCCTGTTGGATTTTTTTATTTTGGCGTGGCCTAACCTGAGGGGTGTGGAGCCTTGATCTGCACCAAAAAGATCGGGCTGCCATGGTAACCAGGGACACAATACGAGTTGAGGCTGCAAAGTGAAACATACAGCCACCTCCCAACACATTAAAATAATTGAAAAACACAGAGCACAACCTTACCTCCAAGCCCACCCGAAGGCTGTCCGGTCCATCGATTCGTCTCTCTCTTTCTCTCTCTCTCTCTCGCTCACTCCTGTGCCGATTTCCTTAACTCGAGGGAATGTTTTTCAGGACAGGCGACATACGCTGGTCTAATCAGAACTGGAGTAACTCTCAGCTGGCCAAACTTCCCTAAATGGCTAGAAGTGGCGTAGGTGGCTGGTAATGCCCCCTCTGGCTGAAAAAAAATGACTTAAAGAAATCATAATTGGGATTACGGAGATATGGCTCCAGGGTGACCAAGGCTGTGAACTCAACATCCAGGGATATTCAACATTCAGGAAGGATAGACAGAAAGGAAAAGGAGGTGGGGTAACGTTACTGGTTAAAGAGGAAATTAACGCAATAGTAAGGAAGGACATTAGCTTGGATGATGTGGAATCTGTATGGGTGGAGATGCGGAATACCAAAGGGCAGAAAACGCTATTGGGAGTTGTGTACAGACCACCAAACAGTAGTAGTGAGGTTGGGGACAGCATCAAACAAGAAATTAGGGATGCGTGCAATAAAGGTACAGCAGTTATCATGGGCAACTTTAATCTACCTATAGATTGGGCTAACCAACCTGGCAGCAATACGGTGGTGGAGGATTTCCTGGAGTGTATTAGGGAAGGTTTTCGAGACCAATATGTTGAGGAACCAACTAGAGGGCTGGCCATCCTAGTCTGGGTGATGTATAATGAGAAAAGACTAATTAGCAATCTTGTTGTGCGAGGCCCCTTGGGGAAGAGTGGCCATAATGTGGTAGAATTCTTTATTAAGATGGAGAGTGACACAGTTAATTCAGAGACTAGGGTTCTGAACTTAAGGAAAGTTAACTTCGATGGTATGAGACGTGAATTGGCTAGAATAGACTGACGAATGATACTTAATGGGTTGACAGTGGATAGGCAATGGCAGTCATTTGAAGATCACATGGATAAACTTCAACAATTGTACATCCCTGTCTGGAGTAAAAATAAAACGGGGAAGGTGGCTCAACCGTGGCTAACAAGGGAAATTAAGGATAGTGTTAAATCCAAGGAAGAGGCATATAAATTGGCAGAAAAAGCAGCAAACCTGAGGACTGGGAGAAATTTAGAATTCAGCAGAGGAGGACAAAGGGTTTAATTAGGATGGGGAAAATAGAGCATGAGAGGAAACATAGAAACATAGAAACATAGAAAATAGGTGCAGGAGTAGGACATTCGGCCCTTCTAGCCTGCACCGCCATTCAATGAGTTCATGGCTGAACATGCAACTTCAGTATCCCATTCCTGCTTTCTCACCATACCCCTTGATTCCCCTAGTAGTAAGGACTTCATCTAACTCCTTTTTGAATATATTTAGTGAATTGGCCTCAACAACTTTCTGTGGTAGAGAATTCCACAGGTTCACCACTCTCTGGGTGAAGAAATTCCTCCTCATCTCGGTCCTAAATGGCTTACCCCTTATCCTTAGACTGTGTCCCCTGGTTCTGGACTTCCTCAACATTGGGAACATTCTTCCTGCATCTAACCTGTCTAACCCCGTCAGAATTTTAAACGTTTCTATGAGGTCCCCTCTCATTCTTCTGAACTCCAGTGAATACAAGCCCAGTTGATCCAGTCTTTCTTGATAGGTCAGTCCCGCCATCCCGGGAATCAGTCTGGTGAACCTTCGCTGCACTCCCTCAATAGCAAGAATGTCCTTCCTCAGGTTAGGAGACCAAAACTGTACACAATACTCCAGGTGTGGCCTCACCAAGGCCCTGTACAACTGTAGCAACACCTCCCTGCCCCTGTACTCAAATCCCCTCGCTATGAAGGCCAACATGCCATTTGCTTTCTTAACCGCCTGCTGTACCTGCATGCCAACCTTCAATGACTGATGTACCATGACACCCAGGTCTCGTTGCACCTCCCCTTTTCCTAATCTGTCACCATTCAGATAATAGTCTGTCTCTCTGTTTTTACCACCAAAGTGGATAACCTCACATTTATCCACATTATACTTCATCTGCCATGCATTTGCCCACTCACCTAACCTATCCAAGTCGCTCTGCAGCCTCATAGCATCCTCCTCGCAGCTCACACTGCCACCCAACTTAGTGTCATCCGCAAATTTGGAGATACTACATTTAATCCCCTCGTCTAAATCATTAATATACAGTATAAACAGCTGGGGCCCCAGCACAGAACCTTGCGGTACCCCACTAGTCACAGCCTGCCATTCTGAAAAGTCCCCATTTACTTCTACTCTTTGCTTCCTGTCTGACAACCAGTTCTAAATCCATGTCAGCACACTACCCCCAATCCCATGTGCTTTAACTTTGCACATTAATCTCTTGTGTGGGACCTTGTCGAAAGCCTTCTGAAAGTCCAAATATACCACATCAACTGGTTCTCCCTTGTCCACTCTACTGGAAACATCCTCAAAAAATTCCAGAAGATTTGTCAAGCATGATTTCCCTTTCACAAATCCATGCTGACTTGGACCTATCACATCACCTCTTTCCAAATGCACTGCTATGACATCCTTAATAATTGATTCCATCATTTTACCCACTACCCATGTCAGGCTGACCGGTCGATAATTCCCTGTTATCTCTCTCCCTCCTTTTTTAAAAAGTGGGGTTACATTGGCTACCCTCCACTCGATAGGAACTGATCCAGAGTCAATGGAATGTTGGAAAATGACTGTCAATGCATCCACTATTTCCAAGGCCACCTCCTTAAGTACTCTGGGATGCAGTCCATCAGGCCCTGGGGATTTATCGGCCTTCAATCCCATCAATTTCCCAACACAATTTCCCGAATAATAAGGATTTCCCTCAGTTCCTCCTCCTTACTAGACCCTCCGACCCCTTTTATATCCGGAAGGTTGTTTGTGTCCTCCTCAGTGAATACCGAAACAAAGTACTTGTTCAATTGGTCCGCCATTTCTTTGTTCCCCGTTATGACTTCCCCTGATTCTGACTGCAGGGGACCTACGTTTGTCTTTACTAACCTTTTTCTCTTTACATATCTATAGAAACTTTTGCAATCCGTCTTAATGTTCCCTGCAAGCTTCTTCTCGTACTCCATTTTCCCTGCCCTAATCAAACCCTTTGACCTCCTCTGCTGAGTTCTAAATTTCTCCCAGTCCCCAGATTCGCTGCTATTTCTGGCCAATTTGTATGCCACTTCCTTGGCTTTAATACTATCCCTGATTTCCCTTGATAGCCACGGTTGAGCCACCTTCCCTTTTTTATTTTTACGCCAGACAGGAATGTACAATTGTTGTAGTTCATCCATGCGGTCTCTAAATGTCTGCCATTGCCCATCCACAGTCAACCCCTTCAGTATCATTCGCCAATCTATCCTAGCCAATTCACGCCTCATACCTTCAAAGTTACCCTTCTTTAAGTTCTGCACCATGGTCTCTGAATTAACTGTTTCATTCTCCATCCTAATGCAAAATTCCACCATATTATGGTCACTCTTCCCCAAGGGGTCTCGCACAACGAGATTGCTAATTAATCCTCTCTCATTACACAACACCCAGTCTAAGATGGCCTCCCCCCTAGTTGGTTCCTCGACATATTGGTCTAAAAAAACCATCCCTTATGCACTCCAGGAAATCCTCCTCCACCGTATTGCTTCCAGTTTGATTAACCCAATCTATGTGCATATTAAAGTCACCCATTATAACTGCTGCACCTTTATTGCACGCACCCCTAATTTCATGTTTGATGCCCTCCCCAACATCAATAATACTGTTTGGAGGTCTGTACACAACTCCCACTAACGTTTTTTGCCCTTTGGTATTCTGCAGCTCTACCCATATAGATTCCACATCATCCAAGCTAATGTCCTTCCGAACTATTGCCTTAATTTCCTCCTTAACCAGCAATGCTACCCCACCTCCTTTTCCTTTTATTCTGAGGAAGCTTGCTGGGAATATAAAAACTG